>NW_025162885.1:0-1585 GCF_004010195.1 Chiloscyllium plagiosum
AGAGTTTCAGTAAATGAGCTGAGGCTGTGGTGAGATCAGGTGATATCACTGAAGTCAAAATAGTGGTCTTGGAGTGGGACTGGGCTGTCACCCTCAGCTCTGGGATTCAGCTGTTTGTCAGTTTGTGAATCAAGTCTGTAACAAGCTCAGAAGCTGATTGGTGTTGAAACTTTATTGCTGGAACAGCACAGCAGGTCAGGCAGCATCCAGGGAACAGGAGATTCGACGTTTCGGGCACAAGCCCTTCTTCAGGAATGAGAACAGGAGATTCGACGTTTCGGGCACAGGCCCTTCTTCAGGAATGAGCAGGAGATTCGACGTTTCGGGCACAGGCCCTTCTTCAGGAATGAACAGGAGATTCGACGTTTCGGGCACAGGCCCTTCTTCAGGAAGACAGATCCAACCCGGCTAATTACTGCCCCATCAGTCTAATCTCGATCATCAGTAAAATGATGAAGGTGTCACTCTGTGACAATGCTATGAAGCAGCACTTTTCAGTAATAACCTGCTCTGACACTCAGGATCACTCAACTCCTGACCTTGATCTAAACACTGACAAAACAGCTGAATTTTAGAGGGGAGGGGAGAGTGACAGCCCTTGACATCAAGGCTGCATTTGACCAAGTGTAGCATCAAGGAGCCCTGGCAAAACTGGAATCAATTGGTACTTTGATCTCCAGCATCTGCAGACCTTCCTTTCTCCCAGAAGCTGATTGGCCCTGGAAGCACCCAAACTGGGTGTCACTGAGCAGGTTATTGTGAACATGTGCTTGACAGCACTGTTAATGACAACTTCTATCACTTCACTGCTGAGCGAGTGTGGACTGATGGAGGGAAATTGGCTGGGTTGGATGTGTCCTGTGTTTTTGTGTTGAACCAACACTGGGAAACATTTCCCAATGTCGGTAGGTGCCAGTGCTAGAGCAGTACTTGTCTTGGTGAGCAGCAAGTTCTGGAGCACAGCCATCAGTATTATTGCCACAATGTTGGCAGGACCAACAGCCTTTACACTACTTCTCCATTTCTTGGTCTGATTTGAAATAAGTTTTCAACCAATTCGATTCACATCTGTGATATCATGGACAAATGGAGAAGGCCTATCCACTGGCACTGCTGGCTGAAGATTGCTGCAAATGCTGTTGTCTTGTCTGTTGCATGGATGTGTGAGGCCCCTCCATCAGTAAGGGTGGGGATATCTGTGATGCTTCCTGAAGTGAGTGTTTAATTGTCCATCACCATTCCTGACTAGGTGTGGCAGAACAGCAGAGCTCAGATCTGATCCATTGGTTGTTGGATCATATAGTTCTATTTGGTGTTGCTTGCACTGTAGCTTCACCAGGTTGGCACCACATGTTTAAGTATGCCTGGTATTGCTCCTGGCATGCCCTGCGGAACTCTCCATTGAACTAGGGTTGATCCCCTGGCTTGATGTTAATGGTTGAATGGGGGATATACCAGGCCATGAGATCTCAGATTGGGCTGGAGTACAGTTCTGCTACTGCTGTTGGCCCACAGTGAGACAGATGTTGCAGGGTCAAGACGGCTGATTGTGTTGTTGTACTTTCCAGTGCATTGGTAGATGTAA
>NW_025162886.1:0-1585 GCF_004010195.1 Chiloscyllium plagiosum
TTTCAAGATTTTCGTAATGTTTGGGGTCGCTTTTGCATTTGCGGTAGTTCATATGTATTTTGAATGACTTCTGGCCTGGTTCTGTCCACCGAAATTTTGTGTTGTCTTCAGCAAATTGGTTAACGCTGCCATTCTTCTGCTGAAGATTGGAACAAATCTCCAATATAATCCACTTAATCCTCAGAATCAAAGCACCTCTTTCTTCGAGTTCGTCTGAGAAATTCCTCGATGGCCTTCACCGTTGCATTTCGAGAGGTCAATCTTCAGTGAAAGACGGTTTTGTCCCAGGAACGTCACCTCTGCTTTCGAGATTTCAAATTGTTTAAGTTTCTGACAAGTTTTGCATCTCGGAGTTATTCAAAGAGCTCTACTAACCATAGCATGTGATCTTTCCAGGACTTACTAATGATCAATACATCGTGTAAATCGACTGCACCGTTTGTAAACCAAGCCACAACTCTGCTCATGAGTCTTCGGAAGGTGGCAGGTGCATTTTTTTCATTTCATTGACGTAGCTCAATTGGGTTTGCAAACACAAAAATCTCTTTCGCCATGTCTGATAAAGGTATCTGCCAGTAAACACGCACTAATTCCAATTTGGTGTTGTAACTAGCTCATCCAACTTGCTCGATACAGTCCTCCAATGTCGTTATTTGATGTAAGCCTAATTTTGTAACTGTGCTCATGTTCCGATAATTCACACAAAACTGTTGAGTCACGTCAGATTTGGGAACTAAGACGATCGCGAACTCCACTCCGTCTGGCTTGATTTGATGATGTCCTCGTTGAGCATGGCTTTCACCTCCTTCTGGATGTGTTTGGATTTAAACGGATTAAGACGATGGGAGGTTGATTTATCAGAATTGCATTACCTAGGTCCACTTCATGCACAGTAGCATGATTCCTTCCTATCTGATTCCTGCACATGTCCTCATAATGCAGGAATACATCTTCCAACTGTGTTGTTTGCTCCTGAGTATGATAGTTCATTAATCTATCCCAATCCTGAAAGACTTCTTCATTTTTAATATATTCTGACCCACATTAAAAGCCACAAGATCTGAATTTGATTCCTCTTTCTGCCAGGCAGTAAGTAATATCTGTTTCTCCAGTCACTACATCTGGTTTTGACGGGGTCTGCTATCTGTGTAACAATACTAACATGTCATCTGCACTGGCAAAATCCGACTCGCAGGTTTTGTTTTTTTTACCTGCCACCCGCTTCTTTGTATAATGTGCCCTTTTAAGGCTCTGTTTAGCGAAGTCACGTAATAGATCTGCACTGGAAAAATCCGACTCGCAGGTTTTGTTTTTTTACCTGCCACCCGCTTATTTGTATAATGTGCCCTTTTAAGGCTCTGTTTAGCGAAGTCACTTCATAGATTTAATCTTTCCCTGACCTCCAATACATAATCGATGTGTGAGATCTCCGACTTTGGGGGTCCTGTCAGTTTCTCTTTAATTACTTACAAAGCGCCTAACAGTTCATGTCCGAATATTAATTCAAATGGAATGAATTGTGTAGATTCGTTTGGTGTATCTATAATGGCAGAAAATACGAGTGGGATGCCTTTATCTCAAGAAA
>NW_025162887.1:0-1585 GCF_004010195.1 Chiloscyllium plagiosum
ACAACATTGTAGGCATCATTGATTAGGTCTCTCATCACGTATGACTGTGGACCCACACACAGTGGTTACCCATGTCCAGCTCTCTATCTGCACGTGATTCTAGAAAAAACAACTCTGTGCTTACCACTGACCTACTGTGCCTTTGCATGCCAGTCAAGGCCAACATCACTGTGATTAACATTGACTTGGTATGGGTCTATAGGTGACTCCAGACCAAAGTGCCATGTTCACCATTGACAAGTTCCATCTCTCCGTCTCTACGTAGAACTCATGACATAGGCAGGAAAAGGGATTGGGATGTAAGGTAGGAATTCAATGAGCCAGGGTGGAAGCTTTTCAGAAACATACAGAAAATTCCCAACAGGGTATGCCTTGTTTGTTAACCGTGCCAAGTGCAGGTGAGGAGAAGAATAGAAAGGGAGAGTTTAGTTGAACACTTACAGAAAGCCACTGTGCAGGAGAAATGGATTCAGACACTTTGATAATTGGAAGTTGCACTGGTGGAGGTGGTATTTCTACAAACACATGATCTACACCTAAACCACAGTGGCACCAGTATCGTTGGGTTGGGGTGGGGGGACGATGGATTCGCAAATGGTCTTCGGAGGGTTTAAATTAATTCAACAGACGTTCGAGATCAGAGTCGATAGGTGTGATGCTGGATTACACAGGTCAGGCAGCACCGGATATGAAAGTGTCCACGTTCCGAACATCAGCTCTTCAACAGGAATGATGGGTAGCCTAAGGGCTGAGACATAAAAGGGTGCGTAAAGGGGCTGAGGGAAGATCGCCTGGAATGCGATAAGTACATGGACGTGGGGGTGATGGTGATATTACAGGAGGATGGATTCTAGATTAGAGTGGTGCTGAAAGAGCACAACAAGTCGGACAGCATACGAGTAGCAGAAAAATAGACGTTTCAGGCCAGAGCCCTTCATCAGGAATGGAGGAAGGAGTGGCTAGGTGGGAAATAAGATGGACAAGGACAATTCAAGACAGCGGAAACACGTTGGAAGTTTGGATCTTGAATAGGATGGTCGGAGGTAAAATTAAGAAACTGGTGAAGTCTACATTGATCCCGTGTGTCTGCAGCGTCTCATGGCGGAAAAGGAGGCGCTCTTCCGCCGGGCGTCTGGTGGCTAAAGGTTTGTGCTGGAGGAAGTCCAGGATTTCCATGTCCTTGGCAGAGTTGGGAGGGCGTGTCAAAATGTTTGGCCACAGTGTGGTCATTGGTGCATATGTCGAAGAAGTAAGGATGGACAAATAAATTTGCGGACGATACTGAAGACAATGGAAATGTGGACAGTACGGAAGGGTGCTGCATTTTTCAGAGGGCCATAGATAAGCTGCGGAGCTGGGCTGAGAGGTGGCAAATGCAGTTTAATGTGGAAAAGTGTGAGATGATTCACATGGGAAGGATTAAAAGGAATAGAGCGTACTGGGTTCATGATAGCATTGACGAGCACAGAGATCTCGATGTCCATGCGAAGTTCCCTTCAAAGTTGACACCCACGTTGATAGAGTTGGCAAAACAGTGTACCGTGTGGTACGTTGTATTGGTAGAGGTATTGTGTTTCGAAGCCAC
>NW_025162888.1:0-1586 GCF_004010195.1 Chiloscyllium plagiosum
AATTGAATCTAAGTCAGTGACAGGAATTGAATCACAGTAAGTGACAGGGAGTGAGCCGCTGTCAGTGACAAGGATTGAACCTCAGTTTGTGACAGGTTTGAATCTCAGTCAGTGACAGGGTTTCAGCCTCATTCAGTGACAGGTTTGAATCTCAGTCAGTGACAGGGTTTGAGCCTAATCAATAACAGGGATTGAGCCTCAGTCAGTGACAGGGTTTGAATCTCAGTCAGTAACAAGGACTGAATCTCAGTCAGAGACAGGGATTGAATCTCAATCAGTGACAGGCATTGAATCTCAGTCAGTGACAGGGATTGAGATACAATCAGTGACAGGGATTGACCCTCAGTCAGTGAAAGGAATTGAATCTCAGTCAGTGACAGGGATTGAGACTCAGTCAGTGACAGGGATTGAATCTCAGTCAGTGACAGGGATTGAGACTCAGTCAGTGAAAGGAATTGAATCTCAGTCAGTGACAGGGATTGAGACTCAGTCAGTAACAGGGATTGAATCTCATTAATTGACGGGGATTAAATCTTAGTCAGTAAGAGGAATTGAATCTCAATCAGTGACAGGGATTCAATCTCAGTCATTGACAGGAATTGAACATCAGTCAGTGACAGGGATTGACCCTCAGTCAGTGACTGGGTTTGAATCTCAGTCAGTGACCGGTATTGAACCTGAGTCAGTGACAGGGATTGAATCTCAATCAGTGACAGGGATTGAATCTCGATCAGTGGCAGGGATTGAATCTCAGTCAGTGTAAGGGATTGTACCTCAGTCAGTAACAGGGATTGAACCTCAGTCAGTGACAGGGATTGAGCCTCAGTCAGTGACAGGGTTTGACCCTCAGTCAGTGACAGGGTTTGAACCTCAGTCAGTGACAGGGATTGAACCTCAGTCAGTGACAGGGTTTGAACCTCAGTCAGTGACAGGGATTGACACTCAGTCAGTCATCGGAATTAACCCTGAGACAGTGACAGGGATTGACATTCAGTCAGTGAAGGGATTGAATCTCAGTCATTGACAGGGATTGACCCTCAGTCAGCGACAGAGAATGAATCTCAGACAGTGACAGGGATTGACCCTCAGTCAGTGACAGAGAATGAATCTCAGACAGTGACAGGAATTGAGCCTCTGTCAGTGACAGGGATTGAGCCTCAGTCAGTGACAGCGATAGAGTTTCAGTCTGTGACCGGGATTGACCCTCAATCAGTAACAGGGGTTGAATCTCATTCAGTGACAGGGATTGAGTCTCAGACAGTGACTGGGATTGAATCTCAGTTTTTGACAGGGATTGAATTTTAGTCAGAGACAGGCATTGAGATTCATTCAGTGACAGGGATTAACCCTCAGTCAGTGAAAGGAATTGAATCTCAGTGAGTGACCGGGATTGAGCCTCAGTCAGTGACAGGGATTGAATCTCAGTCAGTGACTGGGATTGAATCTCAGTTATTGACAGGGATTGAATCTCAGTCAGAGACAGTGATTGAATCTCAATCAATGACAGACATTGAGATTCATTCAATGACAGGGATTGACCCTCAGTCAGTGAAAGGAATTGAACATCAGCCAGTGACAGGGATTGA
>NW_025162889.1:0-1586 GCF_004010195.1 Chiloscyllium plagiosum
TATCTGTTTTAGGGCAGGCGACAGGGTGATGGTCGAAGGTTGTGTGTGTGTATTTCTATGTATATCTGCTCAATGGCATGAGAACAGTGTAGTGGTGGAGGGTTGTGTGTGTGTGTGTGTTTCTGTGCATATCTGATTAATGGCAGGAAACAGGATGGTGGTCGAGGGATGTGTGTGCGTTTCAGTGCATTTCTGTTTAACGGTAAGAGACAGGGTGGTGATGGAGGATTGTGTGGTGCGTTTTTCTGTATATATCTGCTTAATGACAGGAGACAGACTGGTGTTCGTGGAGGGCTGTGTGTATGTGTGTTTCTGTGTATATCTGTTTAATGGCAGGAGACAGGGCGGTGTTGAAGATATGCATATATGTTTCTGTGTATATCTGTTTAATGGCAGGAGATAGGGTAGTGCTGAATATATGCGTGTATATTTCTGTGTATATCTATTAATTTGCAGGAGACAGGGTATTGGAGGAGGACAGTGTGTGTGTGTTTCTGTGTATATATGTTTAATTTCAGGGTACAGGGTGGTGGTGGAGGGATTTGTATATGTGTTGCTGTATATATCTGTTTATGGGTAGGAGATGGGGTGTCGTGAAGATTTCTGTGTATATCTTTTTAAGGGCTGGTGACAGGGTGGTGGTGGAGGGTTGTGTATATCTCTGCTCAATAGCAGGAGAACAAGGTGGTGTTGGAGGATTGTGTGTGTGTGTGTTTCTGTGTATATTTATTTAAGGGCAGGAGACAGGGTGGTGATGGAGGATTGTGTGCATGTTTCTGTGCATATCTGGAAAAAGGCAGGAGACAGGGTTATCGTGGAGGGTTGCGTGTGTGTGTTTCTGTGTATATCTGATTAATGTCAGGAAACAGGATGGTGGTCGTGGGATGTGTGTGCGTTTCAGTGCATTTCTGTTTAACGGTAAGAGACAGGGTGGTGATAGAGTGTTGTGTGTGTATTTCTGTGTGCACCTATTTAATAGCAGGACACAAGGTGTTCGTGGAGTGTTGTGTGCGTGTGTTTCTGTATACATCTATTTAAGGGCTGCACTTAGGGTGGTGGTGGAGGGTAGTGTGCGTGTGTGTTTCCATGTACAACTGTATAATGACAGGAGACAGTGGTGGAGGAGGGATGTGTGTGTTTCTGTGTTTAACTGTTTAATGACAGGAGACAAGGTGGTGCTGGAAATATATGTGTATGTTTCTGTATGTGTCGGTTTAATTGCAGGACACGGTGGTGGAGGAGGCTGGTGTGTGTGTGTTTCTGCGTAAATCTATTTAATGGCAAGACACAGTGTTGTAGTGGAGGGTAGAATATCTGTGTTTCTATGTGCTTACTTGCAGGAGACAGGATGGTGGTGGAAGGTTGTGTATGTATGAGTGTTTCTTTGTATATCTGTTTAATGACAGGAGACAGGGTGGTGGCCGAGAGTTGTGAGTGTTTGTTTCTGTGTATATCTGTTTAATGGCAGGAGATAGGATGGTGGTCAAGAGTTGCGTGTGTTTGTTTCTGTGTATATCTGTTTAATGGCAGGAGACAGGGAGTAGGTCGAGGGTTGTGCGTGTGCATTTCTGTGAATATCAGCTCAA
>NW_025162890.1:0-1586 GCF_004010195.1 Chiloscyllium plagiosum
TAATTTGATCCCTACTCCAATACTGATGATTCTCCCTATGTGTAAATTGCTCCAATCTTGGTAACATCCTGAATCTCAATAATCCCATCCTGCACTCAGTACAATCATTACTATTTCTGTAGTTTTTCACAATAACTACAGTCCACCCTGTCACTGTAAATTCCTTTTCAGACCCTTTTCCAGTCGCAACAACACTCCACATCTCTGTTTGCTCCTCCGTGCACCTCTAATGCTCTCACTTTGTGTGGCCAGTACTGTGTGTGAATAACCCTTGGCATGTGGATGGACAATATGGTATGTGAATAATCCTGTGGCCAGAGGATGGTCAGTTCTATGTGTGAATAATCCTGTGGCCAAAGGATGGTCAATACTGTGTGAGAATAATCCTGTGGTCTGCGGTTGGTCAGTTCTATGTGTGAATAATCCTGTGGCCTGAGGATAGTCAATCTGTGTGAGAATAATCCTGCGACTTGAGAATGTTCAATACTGTGTGTGAATAATCCTGTTGCCTGAGAAAGATCAATACTATGTGAGAATAATCCTGTGGCCTGAGGATGATCAATTCTGTGTGTGAATAATCCTTTGGCCTGAGAATGGTCCATACTGTGTGAGAATAATCCTGTGGCCGCATGCTGGTCAATGCTGTGTGTTTATAATTGTGTGGGCTCAGAATGTTGAATATTGTGTGGGAGTACCCCTGTGGCTTGAGATTGGTCAACACAGTTTGTGAATGATCCTCTGGCCTGTGAATAGTCAATACTGTGTGTGAATAACCCTTGGCCTGAGGATGGCCAAAACTTTGTGTAATTAATCCTGTTGCCTGAGGTAGTTCAGTACTGTGTGTGAATAATTCTGTACACTGTGAATACTCAACACAGAGTGTGAACAATCCTGTGGCCTGAGGGCAGTCAATACTGTGTGTAAATAACCCTATGGCCTGTGAATCGTAAATACTGCGTGTGAATAACCATTGGCCTAAGGATGGTCAATACTGTGTGTGAATAATCTTTTGGACTGTGAATGGTCAATACACTGTGTGCATAATCCCGCAGCCTGAGGATGGTCAATAATGTGTTTGAATAATCCTGTGGCCTGTGAATTGTCAATACTGTGTATCAATAGCCCCTTGCCTAAGGATAGTCGATACTGTGTGAATAATAATGTGGCCTGTGGATGGTCAATGCTGTGTGATAATAATCCTGTGGGCTGTGGATGGTAAATACTATGTGTTAATAATCTGTGACGTGTGCAATGTCAATATTGTTTGCAAATATTACTGTGGCCTGTGAATGGTCAAGACTGTGTGTGAATAATCCTGTGGGCTGTGGATGGTCAATACTATGTGTGAGTAATCCTGTGGCCTGTGCATGGTCAATATTGATTGTAAATAAACATTTGGCCTGAGGATGACCAATACTGTATGTGAATAAGACAGTGGCCTGTAAATGGTCAATACTGTGTGTGAATAATCCTGTGGCCTGTGGATCGTCAATACAGTGTGTGAATAATCCTTTGGCCTGAGGATGGACAATACTGTGTGTGAATAGGACAATGGCCTGTGAATGGTCAACACTGTGTGAAAATAA
>NW_025162891.1:0-1586 GCF_004010195.1 Chiloscyllium plagiosum
CTCACACACACTCGGGGATTCTCTGGGATTCCCAATCTCTCACACACACTCGGGGATTCTCTGGGATTCCCTATCTCACACACACTCGAGGACACTCTGGGATTCCCTTTCTCTCACGCACTCTCTGAGAGTCCCTATCTCTCACACACTCTGTGGGATTCACTATCTCTCACGCACACTTGGGGACATTCTAAAATTCCCAATCTCTCCCGCACACTTGGGGACATTCTAAAATTCCCAATCTCTCACGCACACTCTATGATTCCCTATCTCTCACACACGCTCTGGGATTCCCTATCTCTCTCACACACTCGGGGACACTCTGGGATTCCCTATCTCTCACACATACTCGGGGACACTCAGGGAATCCCTATATCTCACACACACTCGGGGACGCTCTGGGATTCCCTACCTCTCACACACGTTCTGGGATTCCCAATCTCTCACACACACTCGGGGACTCTCTGGGATTCCCTATCTCACACACAATCGGGGACACTCTGGGATTCCTTATCTCTCACACTCATTCGGGGACACTCTGGGATTCCCTTTCTCTCACACACTCTCTGAGATTCCCTATCTCTCACACACTCTGTGGGATTCCCTATCTCTCACGCACACTCGGGGACATTCTAAAATTCCCAATCTCTCACACACGCTCTGGGATTCCCTATCTCTCACACACTCTCGGTAATTCCCTATCTCTCACACACACTCGGGGACATTCTGGGATTCCCTATCTCTCATACACGCTCTGGGATTCCCTCTCTCTCACACACGCTCTGAGATTCCCTATCTCTCACACACTCTCTGGGATTCCCTATCTCTCACGCACACTCGGGGACTCTCAGGGATTCCCTATCTCTCACACACACTCGGGGACTATGTGGGATTCCTTATCTCTCACACACACTCGGGGACTCTCTGAGATTCCCTATCTCTCACACACTCTGTGGGATTCCCTCTCTCTCACACACACTCGGGGACTCTCTGGGATTCCCTATCTCTCAAACTCACTCGGGGACACTCTAGGATTCCCTTTCTCTCACACACTCTCGGGGACACTCTGGGATTCCCTTTCTCTCACACACTCTCGGGGACACTCTGGGATTCCCTATCTCTCACACACTCTCTGAGATTCCCTATCTCTCACACACTCTCTGGGATTCCCTATCTCTCACGCACACTCGGGGACTCTCAGGGATTCCCTATCTCTCACACACACTCGGGGACTATGTGGGATTCCCTATCTCTCACACATACTGGAGGACACTCTGGGATTCCCTATCTCTCACACTCACACTCTGAAATTTCCTCTCTCACACACTCGGGGTCTCTCTGGGATTCCCTATCTCTCACACACACTCTGGGTCTCTCTGTGATTTCCTCTCTCACACACACTCTGGGACTCTCTGGGATTTCCTCTCTCACACACACTCTGGGATTTCCTCTCTCACACACTCTCTGGGATTCCCTCTCTCACACACACTCTGGGATTCCCTCTCACACACACACTCTGGGATTCCCTCTCACACACACTCTGGGATTCCTTCTCTCACACACATTCTCACACACACGGGGTTTGG
>NW_025162892.1:0-1586 GCF_004010195.1 Chiloscyllium plagiosum
GCCCATTCAGTATATTACATAATTGTTTCTTTTCTTCCGTAAGATTAACTCCTATCAGCACTGAAAATACAAAAGGTATTTTAATACGATCACAAATGCACGATAGGTTATGTTTATGTGTGATTAAAACAATTAAACAGAGTGAAGCTTGAATGAATGTTCAGGAACTTACACATCAAACCGAGAACCAGCAGTAGAGTCCTCATGCCACTGTGTGATACTCTGTAAATGGGAACAGAGAATTACTATTGGAAAGTGTCAATGAAGAGCGACATTATGGGAGGTAAATTAAAGATTGGTCGTCCTTGAATACGAATTACTATTAGAATTGGCAGAGTACATGACCATGCTGTTGCCAGCACCGTCCAGCCTTCCTGAATTTGCATGGCCGCTAATCTGGCACTTGCAACGGCCAGTACATTGGGCAGCAGACTTGAGTACTTGCTGCGTTTGGGATACTAGGGGCCTGACAAGGCTGACAAACATTGCAGGCTGAATCTAAGACGTCGTAAAAGCCAACATGACTTTTAGTTCCATGTTCACCATTAAACTCTGACATGTTCTTCATCAATTTCGGATCCTCAAATACTATCAGGTTCTCAAAAAGTGATAGCGTCTGCACAAGCCTAACACCACTATTCGTGTCAAGGAGTAAAATAGTGCCAGAGAGCGTGTCCGTTTCAAGACATTTCAAATTTTCAGAAAATACATTACTACCCGAGTATATATTAATTTCAGGATGGTATAAATTTCAGGCTTTGTCCTCGACTCAGACTCTGTGTAAGTTTTAGCGCCTGTCTGTAATAGGGCCGTTATCATTTTTACAGTTTCTATTAAGTGCAAGTTGTGCTTTAGTTGAAAAGACTGCATTGTCTTTAGGCTTTGTATCAATTTCAGAGCCGGGAATAATTCTGAGTATGCGTCGGGTTCAGGGTCTGTAATATTTTTACCGGGTCTACATTAGTTTCTGAACGTGCATCAAATTCAGAGACGTATTGCTTTCTGATCTGTATGTATTTCAGTGTCTGCATTTGGATGTGTAATTGATTAAAATGTGCATCAGCGTAAGGGGCTGTTTTCTCGTTTAACGTCTAAATTTGATTCAAGTACCATATCAGTTTCACGGTCTTTTTTCCATACAAGGCTTTTAGAGTGTTTATTATTTTCAAAGTATGTATCAGTTTCAGTTATATGGTCGGCATTACTTTCATGGACTGCATCATTGCAGGGTTTACATCACTTTCAATTTTTGAATAAGTTTCTGTTTTCGGGTGTGTATTAGTTTCGAGACCTGTGTCACTTACGTTGCAATTTTCAGTCGCAATTCGATTCAGTTGAAGTATTAGGTTCCGTTTTTTTAATAGTGTCAGCATCAGTAATAATTTCAAGGTCGATATCAGTTTCGGATTTTGTTTTCGATTAAGGCTATTCACTAATTTCAGGCACTGTATGCGTTTCAGGTTTAGCATTCGTTTAAGGATCTGCATTACTTTCAGGGTATATGTCCATTTCATAGTCCATATCAATTTCACTGTCTGTTTTCGACTCGTCTACATTGGCTCCTGACGAGTGATCAGTATTACTTT
>NW_025162893.1:0-1586 GCF_004010195.1 Chiloscyllium plagiosum
ATCAGAATTTCAGTCTCATCACGATAGTCAAAACAATTTAAGTTTTTTTTTTTTTGATAGAACTGTCAAGCAGCAGAAAAAAAATACTGCTCAGTGTGCTTTCCGTAAGCTCCCCATGGGGAGATGTTGCTGTGGTGGGAATGTCACTGGGTTTTTAATCCAGACCCGGCTAATACTCTGGCAGCTGGTGGAAAGTAAAAGCAGTTAATAAAATGCTGAGAACTAAAATCTGGGATAAGTAACATGGACCTTTGCTTCACCAACTTTCAGGAAGCAAATTTTACGTGCTTTCCTGGTCTAACCTAAAAGTGACACCAGACACACAGCGTGATAAACACCCAATGGTCTCAGAAACAGCCAAGTAATGCACTCAATTTTATCAAACTGCTCCAAGGTTTTAAAGGAAAAAAACCGGAGAGCACACCCATCCCCATCCTCACTATTGGAATAGGGAATGGGAAACATAGTCCTTTCAACCGTGCAGAAACCTCCTTCACGACGTCAAAGAGCTTGTGGCAACATTAACAGAGCTTTCGCACAGACTGCAGAGAAACATCGGGAAACGTGTAGGTCATTCAACATATTGAACCTCTCCTATTCTAATTCATACCAAACATCCCCTCAATTCACTTTTTCCACACAGTGCACATATCCGTCATTGTGATTAATTGTCAGAAAAATATAAAAATACGAACTGCAGTAATCACTGCAGTCTACCCAATTCAATGTTGTGATGACTGATCCTCCAGCTCCACACCATACTATTGCTCTCTCCCCATTCCTTTGGAGTTAAAAATTATTACTTATATCCAGTGCCTTGTTTTCGACAGTATTATGTAGTGCGAATTTTCCAGTTTAACCGTCTCTGAGTGCAGACGTTTATGCTCATCTCAATGCAGAGTGGCCTGCCAGTTGGTAACACGGTAGCCCGTTTTTTTAGATGCCCCAGCCAGGAGAACTATCATCCCAGCTTCCAATCTGTCTCGCCCTGACAGTATTCTATATATTGCCTTGCGATCTTCATTCATTTTCCTAAACCCCATGGAACACAGACCCAGAAGACCCAAACGCTGCTCCCACAACAGACCATTCATCCCAGCGATCATTCTTGTCATCCTTCACAGCCCACCCTTAATGACAGGTTTTCCCTTTATTACGTAAGGAGATAAAAACTGTAAACATGTGCACAATATTTGAGATGAGATCGCACCAACCTGTTCACCTGTAGTAACACACCCATACTCTTGTATTCAAATCCATCGTAATTAATGCTTAACACATTATTTATCTTTCTTAATGTTTTCTGGTCATGTAATATTGCTCTTAGTGACTGGTGTACAAGGAGATCCAGATCATTTTCAATATTACAGCTACCCACTTGGTGAGTCTATGTACACTGGCCATTGTGCCAATCCCATTTCCAGTATTATGAGCAAGTAAGGGCGGTACGTTGCTCAGTGGTTAGTACTGCTGCCTCAGAGCGTCATGGATGTTGGTTCGCTTACATCCACGGACAACTGTCTGTGTGGAGTTTGCACATCCTCCTCGTGTCCCTGTAGATTTCCTCCAGGTGCTCTTGCTTCCTC
>NW_025162894.1:0-1586 GCF_004010195.1 Chiloscyllium plagiosum
CCAACTGCAATTCATGTACAATAATTGGTAACAATGCTGGTGGCATGGCGGTTCAGTGGTAAGCGCTGGTGCCTCAAGGTGGTAGGGATCCAGGTTGGATTTCAGCCTTGGGTGACTGTCTCTATAACGTTTGCACATTCGCTGGTGTGTCGTGTCCGGTTTCCTCGCACAATACAAAGGTGTCGAATTTAAGTAAATTGGCCGTGGTTAATTTCTCAAAGTGTTCAGTGATGTGTAGGTTATGTGCAATATTTTGGGGCAAATGTGCAGTAGTAGGGTAATGGGCATGAGTGGGCGGTTCGGATTGGACGTTATAGACCGAAATTCCTGTTTACACTCTGTGGCGATTCTATAAGGGGAAACGCCCAGCCCAGGTTGCATTCGCATCACCCGACTGTAATTCTTGTACTACCACGACTGTGTAGACTTATTCCAAACGAACGCCATCTAAGATTTTGCTGATGACACCAAGGGTATAAATCAATGATCAGTTAAGATACAGAAGGGAGGTAAAGGGCTTGGCCTTGTTGTGCAAAGATAACCTCTCGCTGAATGTCAGAAAAACAAGATAACTGATCATTAACATCAGGAAGAAAGGGGAAGGGCATGGCTCATCGACATCAATGGAACTGACATTGCGAGTTTGAAGAGCGTCAATTTCTGCGGAATGACGATAACCAATAATCTGTCTTGGACTTCCTACATAGTTGTGACGATCAAAAAGGGACAGAAACGTCTCTTCTTCCTCAGGTTACCTCGAAAATTCGACATATTCGCAAGGACCCTCAACAACTTTTGCATATACAGAATAGAAAGCCTGATGTCCAGGCGCATGATGGCCGGGTCTGTCACCTGCTCTGCCCAGCATTGGGCAAAACTACAGAATGATATGTGTTCAGTCCAGACCGATACAGAAACCAACCTCCCATCCTTGGACAAGATTTACACTTCCTGTTCCAGCAGAAAGGCTGCCTAAATAATCAGTGACCATTCCCACACAAGTTATGCTTTCCTTCAAACTCTTATGTGAAGCAGAATTACTAAAGCGCGAACATAGACACCAGCAGTTTCAAGAACAGCTTCTTCAATGCCGCCAGCAGACTGATGAAAGGAATCTCTCCTTTCAAATTGTGTTAATATTGTGCATGTTGATTTTGCTTCGCGAACCTCCTATGCAGTGTAACCTTTGTGTTTCAATCTCTCTAAGCATCCTATAATCTATCTGACCTTGCTTCTTATGGCCTGTTTGTACTACTCACAGACAAAACTTACACTGCCCTAACGTACACTTGACTACAAGAAATCAAACAAATGTATCAAATCAAATCAAACATCTCGTCGTCTCAGCTGAGGAACAGAGTGATATTCTCACTGGTGTTTTCAGGTACGGATATTGCTAAATTAACATTACCTGAAGAAGAAAGCAGTTTGCCTCTTGGCTACCTCATTTCTCTGGTTTGCGACTCTATGCTTTCCATATTTGAAGCCATGGATTCTCTATTACGAAAATAATTGTACGTCAATAAATATTTGACAGTACACTTAAATTCCACGTGGATACCATTTCATGGCAACGTTATGCATAG
>NW_025162895.1:0-1586 GCF_004010195.1 Chiloscyllium plagiosum
AGAACGATAGAGGCCAATACCCCCATCCTCCATAAGGGACTTGAGCCATCGGGAGCAGGATTCATCTGCTCTGGAGGCCGGCATTTAGCTGCCTTCATATCATTCATTAAACCAGTAATATTTTGGGAGTCGTCAGGAATATTAATACAGCATGAGGTACCTCACGTTTTGCAGACGCCCCCTCTCTCGGCCGTCAGGATGTCTAGAACTAATCGATTTTGTGTCACTGCTTCCTAACCGCCATTAACTCAGTGTTAATGAGTGCTAGGCCTTCCTCCGTCTCATTTGCGAATACACCATATGCGAGGATGTTCTGCGAGTGTGTACCCATTCCAATGCAGGAGGATGTCCCTTCGAGTTCGGCAATTGCTACCTTTTAGGGCGAATGCTGTTGTGTTGGTGGACAGTATCGCGGTGTAGCAGCACCCCTTTCTCCCCGGGGAGTGGTGGGATCCTTTCTCGCCACCTGGCCAGGTTATACCTGCCATCCTGATTAGATTAGATTACTTACAGTGTGGAAACAGGCTTTTCGGCCCAACGAGTCCACACACACCAGCCGAAGCGCAACCCACCCATACATTTACCTAACAGCTAACACTACGGGCAATTTAGCTTGGCCCATTCACCCGGCCTGCACATCTTGGTGACTGTGGGAGGAAATTCACGCAGACACAGGGAGTATGTGCAAACTGCACACTGTCAGTCGCCTGAAGCGGGAATTAAACCGGGTTCTCCGGCGCTGTTAGGCAGCAATGCTAACCACTGTGCCACCGTGCCGCTCATGGTCTGACCATTGATAAAGGAACAAGCAATATTTATGGTCGTATCATTTGCGCATGTTGCTGTACAAGAGTCATTGTCCAAGTACCTGGGAGATACCCAAAATTAGTCTCCCCCGATTGGTGCAAATACACGTTTCTCCCCTGCAATCCACTATCTGGAATGCTGTGGTCGGTAGCGTGTTGGGGCTGTAGTTAGCCTGGAGTTCGGGTGGTGACACGAGATTTGCCCAAATTTCCCCCCACTATCAGGGTCAGGCTAGTCGCCTCCCGTGGAAGCAGACAGCTGGCATTTCTCGCCAGGCTCTCAGTAATTTGCTGGGCAGACTACCTTTGGGCTGTGTGCAAACATATCCAACAAGTGTAGCCAACGTCTAATCTCTCGTTTTGTCTTATGACCAAAGCACATGCTCTGTTCCCTTCACATCTAGCAATGGCCCTTCGCAGCTCCCAACCTACTGGCGTCGAATTTACGCCATTTAGCTCCAGCAGGCAAATTCCCCTCCTGCTTTAAATTTGCCCTCTAGCCACGGCCGTCTCCCTTCGTGTTCGGGTGTGTCATTAATGACCTTTGCCCGGCTTGGGGTTAGGTCCATGGTCTAGTTTGATTGATTGCCATGCTCCAGTGCTCCTATCGTCTGTAGTACATTCTGCACTGCATCTCGGAGGGCGGAGGTGGGGCGACTGCACCACTATATTCACCTGTCTACATTAGTCAGAGAAGGATCTATCTATTCCACACCACGAGACTCCCTCATTGGTCTTCTGAGTGTAACTTTGATCATAGAATATCTATTTCCCATGTCA
>NW_025162896.1:0-1586 GCF_004010195.1 Chiloscyllium plagiosum
TTGTAACAAAAAAGTTTGTACATTAGGTGTTCTCAAAGTATCACTGTTTGTTATTACCTTACAAATTATGTCCTAATGAGGAAATGGAGACTATCACATAATCAAGGAGAGGAGAAATGGGCATTAATGCATCAAATTGTATTGCTAACGCAGTATAGAATGGTGGTGTTGTGAGTGGTGCATGTGTGACCACCTAGAGGTCATTTTTGAGTGAGAAAAAAACAGGCTGAAATACAAGGACATTTTTACACACCTGGACTGCACCAGCATGTCGTTGAAGTTTGCCAGGTGTGGCATAGATGTCATGAAATTGGAAAATCACAGGTGGTAATAAAACCTGCACCTTTAATAATTATTCCTGCATTTGAGGAACCTTTTACAAGAGACTTAATTGACTGGTTAGGTCGCCAACCTCAAACAATAAAGTGGGAATCAGTACTTCTGAATATTAATGGATGTATCAAGTAGATTCCAGAGGCTATTCCCGGATGCAATATCACAGCTAAAAGGATTGTAGAGGAATTACTCTTTAAAAAAAAAAGATACGGTCTACCAATATAGATATAGTGAGATCAAAGTTCAAACTTCACATCCAAACTATTCAAGGAAGATAAGGGCTGCTTCGGAATAAAGGAATACAAATCTACTGCGTCCCATGCAAAATCGCAGGGAGCAATAGAAAGGTAACATCAAACATTAAAGACCATGTTGAGGGCTTATGGTCAGGATTATCCTGATGATTCGGGTAAGGGAATTCTCTTTGTACTTTTTGCTATCAGAGATGCATCAAATGAATGCACCAAATTTAATCTATTGGAATGAGGTTTTGGGAATCAAGTGAGAAGAACGATAAAATTGGTTAAGGGGAAATTAGTAAATCAGAATTCAAAGACGACACATTTGGGATGGGTCTCAAATTTTAGGGAACGAATAATAGCGCTGGGGAGTTGACTCGTCAGAATATAAAATTATTGCAGCATGCAATGAAACAGGAAGCGGATAGGAAATCAAAAAGTTGCAATTTTGCTATTGGGGATAATGTATTAGTGTTACTTCCACTAATAGGTGAACCTTGAAATGAAAGGTTTCGTGGACCTTATCAAATGCAGAGGAAATTGAGTGAGGGTAATTTGTTAGGAACTCCAGACAGAAAGAAATCTCACAGAGTGTGTCATGTGAATATGCTCAAAAAGTATTTTGACAGGGAAGGAAAGCAAGAGGAGAAGGTGTTAATGATAACAACAAAGAAGGAAGAACCAATTCAGAGGATTCATCCCAACACCATCGACCTCCTACTGTCAAGCCAATTTTGTAACTGCATTGACTTTGTGATAGTCCACACATAACCGTTGGGTGCTTTCTGGCTTTGGCACCATGGCTCAGGGTGAGTTCCAGTCACTGTAAGTCACTTCGATTCTGTCATCTTGGAGCATATGTTCAAACTCCTTCTGAACCTGTGCCAACTTTAGAGGGTTATGCCGATAAGGATGTTTCTTAATCGTAACAGCATCTCCTATATCTATGCACAATTAGGTAAATACTTCCCAGTTAAGTTCCGCATATCTCCCCATGTGATAGTAATAACT
>NW_025162897.1:0-1586 GCF_004010195.1 Chiloscyllium plagiosum
CTTTATATTTGGGTGGTTGCTTTACCCGAAACACTACTCCATGAGTGTCTCCCACCCATCCTCCTCTTCTAACCAAAAACAAAAGGTTCTGGGCACCAATTGGTAAGGTGACAGGTTCCTTTTTATTAGTTTTTCAATAGTCTCATTGGGAATTTAGAATAGTGGAAATGGACGTTAGGGGAATTGAATGTTCCTCCTGCAGAATGTGGGAGATAAGGGTCACTAGAAGTGTTCCTACATCTGTGTGAAGTGGACCCAGTGCCAGCTTCTAGAAAACCACATTAAGGAACTGGAGCTGGAGCTGGATGAACTTCAGATCATTCATGAGGTGGAGGGGGTTATTGAAAGGAGTTACAGGGAGGTACTCACAACTCAGGTAAAAGAAGAAGGTAGATGGGTTACCGTCAGGGGATGGAAAACGAACTGGCAGGCAGTGCAGGGATCCCCTATGGCTGTTCCCCTCAACAACAAGTATACCATTTTGGATACCATTGGGGGGGATGACTTACTACGGGTAAGCAATGGAGCACAGGTCCCTGTTCCTCAGAAGGGAAGGGGGAAGAGGAGCAGAGCATTAGTCACTGGGGACTCCACAGTTAGGGGTCAGATAGGAGGTTCTGTGGGAATGAGAGAGACTCACGTTTTGTTGGTTGCCTCCCAGGTGTCATGGTTCATGATGTCTCTCATTGTGTTTTCGGGATCCTTGCGAGGGAGGGGGAGCAGTCCCAAGTCATGGTCCACATAGGCACCAAAGTCATAGGTAGGAAGAGAGATGAGGATTTAAGGCAGAAATTCAGGGAGCTTGGGTGGAAGCTTAGAACTAGAGCAAACAGAGTTGTTATCTCTGGTTTGTTGCCCATGTCATGTACTAGCCAGGCAAGGAACAGGGACAGAGAGGAGTTGAACACATTGCTACAGGGCTGGTACAGGAGGGAGGGTTTTGGATTCCTGGATAATTGGGGCTTTTTCTGGGTTAGATGGGACCTCTACAAGCAGGATGGTCTTCACCTGAACTAGAGAGGTACCAATATCCTGTGGAGGGAAATTTGCTAATGCAATTCGGGTGTGTCTAGATTAATTCAGCAGTGGGATAGGAACCAAAATTATAGTTTGAGTATACGGGAAGTTGAGAGTAGTGAAATCAGAACTAAGATTTCAAGATCGCAAGAAGGCACCATCAGGCAAGACATTGGTTTGAAATGTGTCTACTTTCATGCCAGGAACATCTGGAATAAGGTGGGTCAAAATGCAGCATGGGTTGGTACCTGGGATTTTGATGCTGTGGCTATTTCAGAGACATGGGTAGATCAGGGACAGGATTTTTATTGCAGGTTCCAGGATTTAGATGTTTCAATAAGAACAGAGAAAATGGTATAAGAGAAGTTGGTGTGGCACTGTTAGTCAAGGACAGTATTACGGTTGCTGAATGAATGGTTGAGGACTCCTCTACTGAGGTAGTATGGGCTAAGGTTAGAAACAGGAAAGGAGAGGTGTTACTCTGTTGAGAGTTTTCTATAGTTCCAGAGATGTGGAGAATAGGATAGCAAAGACGATCCTCGATAGGTGCGAGAGTGACAGGGTAGTTG
>NW_025162898.1:0-1586 GCF_004010195.1 Chiloscyllium plagiosum
CCATGTCTACCCGATCAAATGTAACTGGACCATGTCACTCGTTTTCAATGAGACAAGACTGCCCAATCTTACTTGATGAATTAAAATTCAGTTTGGATATAATTCCAGTAACATTCTTTATCTTCCCAGATCGTAACTGTTTGCAGTGCTCCAAGAGAGATCGGTCCATGGTTCTACACAAATCATTTCCATTCTGTCGCCCCAGAAAAAAAACCCATGATCTACTTTTCTATCTAACCTCACAAACCGGTGCCATTTGCTGCCAGTGACTCATTCCTCTGCCCTATTTAAGGACGTATTTCCAAAGAGGAAGTGGTCACTTTAGTCTTTTGACCACAGTGTACTACCTCACACATGGGTGGAGGTTAATCTTCCACAGCTTTGACTGCAATATTCCCTTAACCAAATCTTCCCAACAGTACGTCTTCCTAAAAACAAAACTCCAATATATTAATGTACTTAATCTCACCAACCATTTCTTATTTGAAAATCACTAACTGTCCAGCTCAGTTTTGAACAAACATCCTCTACCACAGTTATTAAAATGTCACAAGCTGAACTACAACCACTATTTGCATTCATATTCATTGGAGCCCCAGAATGAGAGGTGGTATCATTGAGGGGCTATAAAATGGTCAAGGGATTGATCAAGTAGATGCAGAGAAGATGATTAAATCTACAATGAGTCGTCGTAAGTTTACAATAAAGGGAAAGTTGAAGGAATTACTTCTCTCAGAGGATGGTGAATGATAGGAATTCACTACCTCAGAACAATGTGGATTCTGGGACATGAAGTAAATTTAAATAGGAGACACACAGGTTTTTAATTAGTAATGGGTTGAAGAGTTAAGGAGAGCTGGCAGGAAAGTGGTGTTCAGGCCAAGATGAGATTAACCATGTCTGCATCAAATGGCAGAGCAGGTACAAGGGTCTGGATAAATAATCCAGCTCCTACTTATGATGCTCTTATGTTCTTATTTCAAAAGGAGGAGGTAAGCGGAATGGACTAATACAAGGTGTTTAATAGGCATGGTATTGGAAAGACTATTGAGAGGCTGTTTGATTTGATGAGGTGAGGCAAAATATCTCTACAGCAGTGTCAGCAGACCAGGTGGGCCCAGCACAGAGAAAAGACCGTGATGTCTCCTTTGCAGCATCTTTCCCCACCTATCCATTTCTAGCCTTTACCTTATTCCCGGAGGAGAAAGTGAGGTCTGCAGATGCTGGAGATCAAAGTTGAAACTTTATTGCTGGAACAGGCCCTTCTTCAGGAATTCCCGAAACGTCGAATCTCCTGTTCCCTGGATGCTGCCTGACCTGCTGTGCTGTTCCAGCAATAAAGTTTCAACCTTTACCTTATTCCCCCCTCCCCAGCTTTCAGCCTGAAGCTCCTTCACCAAAAACCTTGCAGCCTCTTTCTTCAAACCCACCATCACCGAATCCCCCACCATCAACATTCTGGGGGTTTACTATTGACTAGAAATTGAAGTGGGCTTTCCATATAACTACGGTAAGTAAACCACCCTCCAAACCTCTGAAGCCTGTCCACCAACTACAAGAATCAACTCAGGAGTGCAATAGGATAT
>NW_025162899.1:0-1586 GCF_004010195.1 Chiloscyllium plagiosum
TCTGACAGTTAGGACGTTGATAAAGAGAATAAACGTGAAAGGCAACAGTGGTGTTAAAAAATGTGCAAAATATTTAAAACCTGCCCACCAAAGGTCGGTAAAATAACTGGACCTGGTATAACAGTACTATTGAGCGTTGTTGACGATCTGTCCAGGTTTAAATCGAAAGTAATAAGGGATGTTCTTTAAGGAAAAGAAAATGCAGATTATTGCCAGAACCTTCATTGCAGTGTTCTGTGTGCAATACGTAGTTTTCATCTGATGAAAAGAAATGGCAACAAATCGATCAAAAGAAAAAGCAATGGTGAACCAGACAGAACAATCAATGGCCCAACAGAGCATCACAGAGATAACGCGACAAACAGAAGTGATGTCCAGAAAACATAGTGGATAATAATAATATCGAAATCGGCGAAGTATAATTTCCAAAACAATGAACAGTAAATCAGATGCTGCCATGGCCACTAGATAGCGAGTGCTACATTTGGAAAGACCACTCTTCACCTGAGCCGAGAATATAATCGCCACGAGACAAACTGTAAAAGAGAGAGAAAGGAAAAAAATAGAGAGAGACTTGAAGTTACTGATGAAATATTATTGTGTCTGAGCACAGATAGTGAATAATAGATGTAATTGCAAAGATAAAGATTACCACATGTCACATGAAGATTAGTGAGTCTGATCGCTTGAAATCGAACATTTGCACATTTAAAACACACAGAGAAATGCAGAAACAGTGGATTAAGTCCAGAAAAAAAAATGTTATTTAATCAATGCTTTATTTGGTCGATCATGGTTGACATCTTCTACATCATAGTTTACACTGTTTGCCTGGAGTCGTCTATAAGACCATAATATCTGCACAAAGACAACAAAAAACAATGAAAGAAAGACAGGGAGACACCAAACACAGGCATGTTTTGCAAAATTTCCGCATTCGGTTTTGGTGCTTCCACAGTTGAGATTGCTTCAAGAATTGGATATCCACATGAGAATAAATAGAGTACAAGACAGTGAGTCATTCCACTGTTCCTAAGAATGGATGGCCTCCACAATATGTACGAACAAAGGATCAGGCATTTAGTCACTAACTCTGAACATCCTGAAAACTTGAACTTTGAAGGCATTCAGTAGTGAATCCAACCACCATATCACAGACTGGATGCCATCACTATTTGGCATGGACTCTCCCCAACATGTCCAATACTGTACACTACTGCCCCACCCAAATAAAATTTGTATCCATGCAGCATTGGTCATTGGAAGTTTCCATTTTGGAAATCATGCACCTAATAAGGGATTAAGCAAAGCTTCCGAACTTATATTCAAACTCATACTCCAAGCTCCATTCCAATGCCCTCTCGTTGCGAATTGAATTTACTCTCTCTGCTTTGGAGCACACCCTGGTGCCAGGAAACTCCATTCGTAAACAAGCACTCTGCAATGAAATCATTCAATTATACGACAGATTATTCTCAGGACGTAAACAGTGTACCATTGATTGGTATCGCAGGCTGCTTCTTTGGATTCAGACCATTGCGAAAGATTATGGCTGACAATGGCCTGATGAACTTATCACAAGAATG
>NW_025162900.1:0-1586 GCF_004010195.1 Chiloscyllium plagiosum
AGTAAACTTTCACACAGAGAGAAAGTAAACTTTCACACACAAACACACAGTAAACTTTCACACAGAGAGAGAGAGTAAACTTTCACACACAAACACACAGTAAACGTTCACACAGAGGGCGAGTAAACTTTCACACACAAACACACAGTAAACTTTCACACTCAGACACAGAGAGTAAACATTCACACACACAGTAAACTTTCACACTGAGAGTAAACTTTCACAGAGAGAGAGAGAGAGTAAACTTTCACACACTCAGAGAGATTAAACTTTCTCACTCACACAGAGAGAGAGTAAACTTTCACACTTACACAGAGAGAGAAAACTTTCACACTCACAGAGAGAGAGAAAGAGTAAACTTTCACACTCACACAGAGAGTGAATAAACTTTCACACACATACACACAGTAAAATTTCACACACAGAGTAAACTTTCACACTCACACAGAGAGAGAGTAAACTTTCACACTCACACACAGAGAGTAAACATTCACACACAGAGTAAACTTTCACACTGAGAGTAAACTTTCACACACAGAGAGAGAGAGAGTAAACTTTCACACACTCAGAGAGATTAAACTTTCTCACTCACACAGAGAGAGAGTAAACTTTCACACTTACACAGAGAGAGAAAACTTTCACACTCACAGAGAGAGAGAAAGAGTAAACTTTCACACTCACACAGAGAGAGAATAAACGTTCACAAACACACACACAGTAAACTTTCACACTCACACAGAGAGAGAGTAAACTTTCACACTCACACACAGAGAGTAAACATTCACACACAGAGTAAACTTTCACACTCACAGAGAGTGAACCTTCACACTCAGAGTGTGAAAAAACCTTCACACTCACAGAGAGAGAGAGAGAGAGAGAGTAAACTTTCACACTCATAGAGAGAGTAAAGTTTCACACACACACACACCAAGAGAGAGAAAGTGTCACACACACACACAGAGAGTAAAGTTTCACAAACACACACACAGAGAAAGTTTCACACAGACACACAGAAAGCTTTCACACTCACACAGAGTGTAAACTTTCACACTCACACAGAGTAAACTTTCACACTCAGAGAGAAAAAACTTTCAGACTCACACACAGAGAGAGTAAACTTTCACACTCACAGAGAGAGAGTAAACTTTCACACACAAACACACAGTAAACTTTCACACTCAGACACAGAGAGAGTAAACTTTCTCACACAAACACACAGTAAACGTTCACACACAGAGAGAGTAAACTTTCACACACAAACACACAGTAAACTTTCACACTCAGACACAGAGAGAGTAAACTTTCTCACACAAACACACAGTAAACGTTCACACACAGAGAGAGTAAACTTTCACACACAAACACACAGTAAACGTTCACACACAGAGAGAGTAAACTTTCACACACAAACACACAATAAACTTTCACACTCACACAGAGAGAGAGTAAACTTTCACACACAAACACACAATAAACTTTCACACTCACACAGAGAGAGAGTAAACGTTCACACACAAACACACAGTAAACTTTCACACTCAGACACAGAGAGGGTAAACTTTCACACACAAACACACAGTAAACGT
>NW_025162901.1:0-1586 GCF_004010195.1 Chiloscyllium plagiosum
GAAACACTAACACAGTGGATTGGTGATAGAGTTTTGTTAATAATATTACACTGACACAGTAGATTAGTGAAGGAGCTGTGTTAATAATGTAACACTGACACAGTGGATTGATGATGGACCTCTCTTAAAAATGTACCACTGACACAGTGGATTGGTGATGGAGCTGTATTAATAATGTAACACTGACACAGTGGATTGGTGAGGGAGCTGGGTTAATGTAACACCGACACAGTGGATTGGTGACAGAGCTGTGTTAATAATGTAGCACTGACACAGTGGATTGGTGATAGGGATGTGTTCATAATGTAACACTGACACAGTGGATTGGTGATGGAGCTGTATAAATAATGTAGCACTGACACAGTGGATTGGTGATGGAGCTGTGTTAATAATGTAACACTGACACAGTGGATTGGTGATAGAGCTGGGTTAACAATGTAATACGGAAAAAGTGGATTAGTGATGGAGCTGTGTGAATAATGTAACACTGACACAGTCGACTGGTGATTGAGTTGTGTTCATAATATAACACTGACACAGTGGATTGGTGATGGAGTTCTAGTAATAATGTAACAGTGACACCGCGGTTTGGTGTTGGAGCTGTGTTAATAATGTAACACTGACACAGTATGTGGTGATAGAGCTGGGTTAATAATGTACCACAGACACAGTCGGTTGGTGACAGAGTTGTCTTAATACTGTAATACTGACACAGTGGATTGGTGATAGAGCTGGGTTAATAATGTAACAGTAACACAGCGGTCTGATGATAGAGCTGGGTTAATAATGTAACACTGACACAGTGGATTGGTGGGAGAGCTGGGTTAATAATGTAACACTGACACAGTGGATTGGTGACAGAGCTGTGTTAATAATGTAACACTGACACAGTAGATCGGTGATGGAACTGTGCTAACAATGTAACACTGAACAGTGGATTGGTGATGGAGCTGGGTTTGTAATGTAACACTAACACAGTGGTCTTGATATAGAGCTGTGTTAATGATGTAACACTGACAGAATGCATTAGTGATAGAGCTGTATAAATAATGTAACACTGACACAGTGGATTGGTGATAAAGCTGTATTAATAATGTAACACTGACAAAGTGGATTGGTGATGGAGCTGTGTTAATAATGTAACACTGACAATGTGAATTCGTGATAGAGCTGGGATAATGATGTAACACTGACACAGTGGATTGGTGAAGGATCGGTATTAATTATGTAACACTGACACAGTGGACTGGTGATGGAGCTGGGTTAATAATGTAACACTGACAGAGTGGATTGGTGATGGAGCTGTATTAATAATGTAACACTGACACAGTGGATTGGTGATAGAGCTGTGTTAATAATGGAACACTGACAATATGAATTTGTGATGGAGCTGGGCTAATAATGTAACACTGACACAGTGGATTGATGATGGATCTGTGTTAATTTTGTAACACTGACACAGTGGATTGGTGATAGAGCTGTGTTAATAATGTAACACTGACACAGTGGATTGGTAATGGAGCTGGGTTAACAATGTAACACTTACACGGTGGATTGATGATAGAGAAAAGTGAGTAATGTATCGC
>NW_025162902.1:0-1586 GCF_004010195.1 Chiloscyllium plagiosum
GGGGGGTGAATGGCATGTGTCTGTTCCCTAGGGTGGGGGATTTCAAGACAGGGGTCATGTTTTTAACGTGAGTGGAGATCGATTTAGAAGGGACGAGAGGTGCGACTTTTATCACCCCGACAGTGGTTTGTGTGCGGAGTGAACCTTCGGGTGGGGACAGTTACAACGTTTAAGAGACATTTGGATAAGGACATGGACGGGAACGGTTTGGAGGGACGTGGGGCAGGCGGGGGACTGGGTAAGTTTGGGATTAGGGTCGGCACGGACTGGTCGGGCCAAATGGTCTGCTTCCGCGCTGCGTGTGTCTTGTGCGGTCTGTAGTGAGTTGGGAAGTTGGTTTCCCAAGGAAGACAGAGGAGAGTCTTGGAGGGAAGTTTTCTGATTGGAGGTTTTGCGACCAGTGGTGTTCCCCAGGGGTCAGTGTTTGGGGCCACTGCTGTTTGTGATATCCATAAATGATCTGGAAGAGGGCACTAGTTGGTACGATCAGCAAGTTTGCAGATGACACAAAGATTGGCGGAGTAGCAGAAAGCATCAGGGGACTGTCAGAGGATACAGGAGGATATAGATAGACGGGAGAGTTGGGCGGAAAAGTGGCAGATGCAGTTCAATCCAGGCAAATGTGAGGTGATGCACTTTGGGAAGTGTAATCCTAGAGTGAGCTATACTGTAAGCAGGAGAGCCTTGGGAAAAGTTGACGAGCAGAGAGATCTGGGAATGCAGGTCCACTGTACCCTGAAGGTGGCTGCACAGGTGGATAGGGTGGTCAAGAAGGCACATGGTATGCTTGCCTTCATTGGGCGGGGTATTGAGTATAATTGCTGGCAAGTCATGTTAAAATTGTACAAGACGTTGGTTCGGCCGCATTTTGAACACTGTGTACAGTTCTGGGCGCCACATTCCCAAAAGGATGTGGACGCTTTGGAGAGGGTGCAGAGGGGGTTCACCAGGATGTTGCCTGGTATGGAAGGTGCTGGCTATGAAGAGGGGTTGAGTAGGTTAGGTTTGTTTTCACTAGAAAAAAGGAGATTGAGGGGGGACCCTGATTGAGGTTTACAAAATCATGAAGGGTACAGACAGGGCGGGTAGAGACAAGCTTTTCCCCAGGGCGAGGGATTCAGTAACGAGAGGTCACGCTTTCAAGGTGAGAGGTGGAAAGTTTAAGGGGGATACACGCGGCAAGTACCTCACACAGAGGGTGTTGGGGGTCTGGAACGCGTTGCCAGCAGAGGTGGTTGAGGCAGGCACGGTAGATTCATTTAAGATGCGTCTGGACAGATGCACGAGGAGGTGGGGAGCAGAGGGACACAGATGCTTAGGAATTGGGCGACAGGTTTAGACAGTGGACGTGGATCGGCTCAGGCTTGGAGGGGCCGAAGGGCCTGTACCTGGGCTGTAAAGTTTCTTTGTTCTTTGTTTGTCTAATTAGTAAGTTTGCATACAACACAAATGTTGGTGGAGTTGTGGGTGGACAGGAAGGTTATCAGTTGAATATAGATCAGTCGGAAAGTTGGGTGGTGAAATGGCAGATGGAGTTTAATTTGAACAAACATGGCTTTGTGTGTGGGGAAATCATGTCTCACAAA
>NW_025162903.1:0-1586 GCF_004010195.1 Chiloscyllium plagiosum
ATTGCTCGGAAAGTTTAGCAGGTCTGTCAGCATTTGGGAAGAGATATCAGAATTCGTTTTCAGGTGTTGCCAGATGGGTTGATTTTTCCCACTGATTTCTGTTTTTGTTTGTTTACTTTCCCTACTTCCTGAGGCGGGTAAGAGAGCATAGACCAGCGCCGTGTCAGTAATTTGCAAACACTCTTGTATTGTGCGTCAGTTGCGAGAGAGCTGGTAAAGATAATAAGATTCCATGGGACTCAAAGCATGTTGAACACAAAATTGTCTGTGAGAGGGATGGCAGGGGGATGCATTCATTGTTGCAGATCTTGCTGAGCAGTGTACAAATTTAGGATTTGAATGGAACTAAAAAGTCAGAAGTCCACAGCTGAGATAAAATTTGGTAGGTGGTTAACAGTCAAGAGTACAGCAGTGGCACAATGTTTAGCACCACTATTTCACAGCGCAAGAACCCAGTTTCTATTCCAGTAGTTGCGCGACTGCCGATGTGGATATCACGCATTTTCCCGTGTCTGCAAATGTTCCACTGGGTGGACTTGTTTCCTCCCACAGACCAAATATGGGGTATTTCGGGTGGCTTGCCGTGCCAAATACCCCGTAGTGTTCAGGGACGTGCAGGCTAGGTGGATTATCCGCGGCAAAAGCACGTTTACTGGTGTGGAGTGAGTCTGGGTGGGATGTTCTTAATAAGGTCAGTACAAATTTGATTATTGGAATGGCCTTTTTTGCACAGTCGGAATTCGGTGAGGTTGCCTCGAAATTGCAGGCAGATATCACCGTGTTGATTAAGTGGCAAATATAAGACATCTGGGGAAAGAATGTGATAGGCTCGATTCATGACGAGCTCACAAGACAAATAATGATATCATATCGGTGGGACGCTGGGAAGTCTGGAAATAGCTGACAATTAAACAGTGTATTCGCAAAAATGTCTCTCGCAAATTTGTTCATGACTATTTTATGATTCAACAGCCAGAATTTGAATCCTAACACTAACTCAAACATTTTAATATGCACGGGTCTCTGAAGATAACATGTTATGCACATGAGGTGGATTTTAGAAGGCATATGGAATACTTCACTTTATTAAAGAAACAATTACTACATGAAATAGACAGAATTGTGGACAGTGAGGAAGGTTGTCAGAAATTGCAGTCGGATGTTGATCAGGGAGAGAAATGGGAAATGGAGTTTAATACAAATTAGAGTGTGGTAGTTCATTTTGGAAGTCAAATCGAGCTGTGAGTTTCATGGTAAATGGTCAGGCCTGAAGGAGTTGGAGTTCAGGAGCACAATTCCGTGAAAGTGTAATCACAGCTGACCAGAACAGTGAAGAAGGCTTTTTGCACGCCGGCCTTCATCAATCAGGGCATTGAGGATAGAAGTTGGGATGTTATGTTGCAGTTGTGCAGGACGTTGGTGAGGCTGCACTTGGAGCATTGTGCTTAAAGTTGCTCAACCTGCTATAGAAATGTTGCTTTGAAACCGGAGAGAGCTCAGAAGGTTTTTGCAAGGATGTTGCGCGGAGTCAACGCTCTAAGTTATACGGAGAAATAGGACAAGCCAGGACGTTTCCTTGAGAGTGT
>NW_025162904.1:0-1586 GCF_004010195.1 Chiloscyllium plagiosum
GCCCGACATCAGCCTCCTACTTCTTTACACGGCATTCCCCATTCTACAATGTTTTCTTAGTTTGTCAGTCACATTGGATATCCTCAGTGAATCTATGCTGCAGCTGAAGCACAACTGAGGAAACCATTCCCACCCAACCTCTCCAATTACTTTCCACAGAGATAAGTATGTTACATTCCACAAATACACAGCATGACCACTTATTGGTGATTAGAGTAGTTCCATTCCCTGTCTTTGATCTCTTCTGTTCATTTCCCTTGCTTTGGAGACAGTGTCAGATGTTCAAGTACTCTCAACAATCTGAATATTGGGACACTTCATCTCTCCAGAGAAATGAATGACAGTGTATATTGTACCATTTTCTGATGGTCAGCATCTTGAACACTAACACCAATGGTGCCTGTGGATGTAACATTGAAACATAGAAAACGTAGAAACACAGGCGATAGTCGGAGGCTATTTGGCCTTTCGAGCCTGTTCCATCATTCATCGCAATCATGGCTGATCATCCAACTCAGTAGCCTAATGCTGCTTTCTCCCCATACCCTTTGATCCCATCGACCCACCTCTTCACAGCATTCAATGTTTTGACATCAACTACTTCCTGTGGTAATGATTTCCAGAGGCTCACCACTCATTGGGTGAAGAAATGTCGCCTCATCTCTGATGTAAATCATCCACCTTGAACCATTAGACTTTGTCAGATTTGGACACACCCACCATCGGGAACATCCTCCCTGTATCTACCTGTCTCGTCCTGTTAAAATTCTATTAGTCACCCTGAGATCCCCCCAACTCGTTTGTCTGAACTCCAGTGAAAACAATCCCTAACCTGTCAAACACTCCTCATACATCAGTTCTGCCAAACCCGGAATCAGCCTGGTAAAACGTCGCTGTTATCCCTCAAGGGCAACAATATTGTTCCTCAGACAAGGAGACAAAACTACACACAGAATTCTAGGTGTGGCCTCACCAAAGCCCTGGAAACCTGCAGCAACATATCCCTGCTCCTGTACTCGAAATCTCCCACGGTGAAGGCCAACATACCATTTGCTTTCTTTATCCCCTGCTGAACCTGCATGACAAACTTCAGAGACTGATGAGGCACGACACCAAGGTCCCACTGCGAACTCCCGTCTCCCAATTTACAGCCATTCAGATAGTAAAATGCCTTCTTGTTTTGCTTTAATAGTGAATGACCTCCCATTTATTCAAATTATACAGCATGTGCCATCGATTTGTCCAACTCACCCAGATTATGCTGAATAATCTCTACATCCTCGTCACTGTTCACCCTCCGACCCAACTTGGTTGTATCTGCAAACTTTGAGATGTTAAATTTTGTCTCCTTCATCCAAATTATGAATATGCATTTTGAATAGCTGGGGTCGCAGCACCGTTCCCTGTGGCAACCCATCACCATTTGCCATCACTAGGCCTAAATCTCTCTTCACCCTTCCTATTCATATAACCATCAAGATGCCTTTTTAATGCTGTATTTTTAAAAGGCACCAATACTTCCTTTCGCAGTTCATTCCATATTCGTATCACCCTCTGCATGAATAAGTTGACTCCTACGCATCTTT
>NW_025162905.1:0-1586 GCF_004010195.1 Chiloscyllium plagiosum
GTAACAGAGATTGAATCTCATACAGTATCAGGGTTTGAATCTCAGTCAGTGACAGCAATTTAAACTCTGTCAGTGACAGGGATTGACCCTCAGTCAGTGACAGGCATTGAATCTCAGTCAGTGACCTGGATTGAATCTCAGTCAGGGACAGCGATTGATTCTCAGTCAGTGACAGGGATTGAATCTCAGTCAGTGACAGGGATTGAATCTCAGTCAGTGACAGGGGTTGACCCGCACGCAGTGTCAGGGATTGACAATCAGTCAGTGACAGGCATTGAATCTCAGTCAGTGACGTGGGTTGAATCTCAGTCAGTGACAGGCAATGAAACTCTGTCAGTGACAGGGTTTCAATCTCAGTCAGTGACAGGGATTGACCCTCAGTCAGTGACAGGGTTGATAATCAGTCATTGAGAGGGATTGAATGTCATTCAGTAACAGGGATTAAATCTCAGTCAGTGACAGGAATAGAATCTCAGTCAGTGATAGGGATTGAACCACAGTCAGTTACAGGGACTGAATCTCAGTCAGTGACTGGACTTGAATCTCAGTCAGTGACAGGGATTAAATCTCAGTCAGTGACAGGTATTGAATCTCAATCAATGACAGGCATTGAACCTCAGTCAGTGACAGGGATTGAACCTCTGTCAGTGACAGGAATTGATTCTCAGTCAGTGACATGGATTGAACCTCAGTCAGTAACAGAGATTGAATCTCATACAGTATCAGGGATTGAATCTCAGTCAGTGACAGGGATTGAATCTCAGTCAGGACAGGGATTGAATCTCAGTCAGTGACAGGGATTGAATCTCATTCAGTGACAGGCATTGAATCTCAGTCAGTGACCGGGGTTGAATCTCAGTCAATGACAGGGTTTGAATCTCAGTCAGTGACAGCAATTTAAACACTGTCAGTGACAGGGATTGACCCTCAGTCAGTGACAGGCATTGAATCTCAGTCAGTGACCGGGATTGAATCTCAGTCAGGGACAGGGAGTGATTCTCAGTCAGTGACAGGCATTGAATCTCAGTCAGTGACAGGGATTGACCGTCAGTCAGTGACAGTGTTTACAATCAGTCATTGACAAGGATTGACCCTCAGACAGTGACAGGGATTGGCAATCAGTCATTGAGAGGGATTGAATCTCATTCAGTGACAGGGATTGAATCTCAGTCAGTGACAGGAATAGAATCTCAGTCAGTGACCGGGATTGAATCTCAGTCAGGGACAGGTATTCATTCTCAGTCATTGACAGGCATTGAATCTCAGTCAGTGACAGGGATTGAACCTCAGTCAGTGACAGGGATTGACAATCAGTCAGTGACAAGGATTGACAATCAGACTGTGACAGGGATTGAATCTCAGTCAGTGACAGGGATTGAATCTCAGTCAGTGACAGGAATTGTATCTCAGTCAGTGATAGGGATTGAACTACAGTCAGTTACAGGGACTGAATCTCAGTCAGTGACTGGAATTGAATCACAGTCAGTGACAGGGATTAAATCTCAGTCAGTGACAGGTATTGAATCTCAATCAATGACAGGCATTGAACCTCGGTCAGTGACAGGGATTGAACCTCTGTCAGTGAC
>NW_025162906.1:0-1586 GCF_004010195.1 Chiloscyllium plagiosum
ACAAAACTGGTCCACAGCTTTAAGTTCTAAATTGGGGCAAGACGAATTTAGATGGAATTACGTAGGAGTTTGTAGGGGTTTGTTGGTATAGTTCGTTGTCGGCGAAGTGACCTCTGGCAGGCGGGAGTCCTTTGATCGTGAGATACTGGAGTTCAAGGTCTGTTTGTTACTTTGGGGGTGAATGGAAAGTTGGCAGGAATGGGGAACTCTGGATGAAAAGAGATATTTAGGCTTTGACCGGAAAAAAACGCAGCTCCGTTACAGGCAGCTGGGATCAAGTGAATCCCTTGATGTATAAAAGGGATATAGGAATTTACTGAAGTAGGAAATCAGTAGGGCGAAAAGGGGACATGGAAAAGCCTTGGCTGAGAAGATTAAGATGAATCCAAAATGGTACTTTCAGTATATTAAAGGAAAAACAATAACTAGTAAGAAAATAGGACCCCTCAAACACCAGAGTGACATGTATGTGTGGAACCATAAGAGATGGACGAGATCATCAACGAATATTTCTCCTCTGTGTTTAACATGTAGAAAGACATCAATACTTATGAACTTGGCGAAGTTCATGGTGATTTCTTAGGGACAGTCCATATCACAGTATAGAAGGTACTGGACGTACTAGAATGCTTGATTTTGGATAAATCTCACGTCCCTTACCAGATGTATCCAAGAACACTGTACGGTGCTAGAAAAGCATTTGTGGGGGACCTGGCTGATGATTTTGATCATCATTAAACAGAGTTGAGATCCTGGACGGCTGGAGGATATCAAATATTGTGTCCTTACTTAAGAATGACTGAAAACAAAGCCTTGAAACTATGGAGCAGTAATTTTAACATCTCTGGTAGGTACGTTATTTGAGAAAATTTTGAAGGATATGATGTACACTAATTTGGAATGGCAGAGTTTGATTAGGAATATTGAGAATGACTTTGTGCGTGATAGATCATGCTTGAAAAATTTCTTAAAGTTATTTGAAAACGTGACCAGAAATGTTGACTAGGTCGGGGTGGTAGACGTCAAAAAGTGTGGCGCTGGAAAAAGCACAGCAGGTCAGGCAGGAAAAAGAGAATCGATATTTCGGGCATAAGCCTTTCATCAAAAATGTCCAAAACATCGATTTTCCTGTTCCACGGATGTTGCCTGACATGCCATGATTTTCCAGTACGACACTTGTGGACTCTGATCTCCAGCATCTGCAGTGCTCACTTTCTGCTAGGGTGGAAGATTTAGTCAATGTGGATTTCAGTTACACCAGGCCAACATAAGGCTTTTCAACCCAGGGAGGCCGATATACAGTTACAAGAGGAGGCCAATCAGCTCAACGAACCTATACAATTGAACCGAGAATAGATCATGCAGCACCAGTTTACTGTTATGCTACGACAGGATCAGTCTATTCAGCTAATTCAGGTCAGTAACATAGGAAATAGATGAGTCCACAAACTGACTGGACTCTGGGGAATGTGGGAATAAAACGAGGCTATTTAGCTCCTCAAATCTGCCCTTCCCTTTAGTAAGGTCAGGGCTGTTCTGCTCATGGCAGCAACTTCTCTTCAATGCCCAAATCTTTGTAGACCTCG
>NW_025162907.1:0-1586 GCF_004010195.1 Chiloscyllium plagiosum
TTAATTATTTATATTTAATTTTAACATTTGTCTTACCAAACTTGCAGGGCTTCGGTGGGATTCGGCATGTTTGAGACGCTACTACAGTACCATAGACGGTATAGATACCGTCCATTCTCTGTTGTCCTTGCAGCCGCGTCCTGGTCCTGTCGAATGATGGTCAAGCTGTCACAGAACAGGAATTAATAGTTTTACCTTTTGCCATTTATTGCTGGGGTCTCAGCAGGATTGGAAGGCAGTAAATTTCTCCCAGCTGCTGCTCTCCCTCCCTGAGATTTCTCGCAAAATTGCCTTTTGATGTTCGTTCTTCCTGGATTGGAGAACTGCTTGTGAGACAATATGTTTCCTGAATTTGTTGTTTGACACGGGTGTGTTTCTAGGACGTTACAATATTGGAGCAGTTGCTAGTTAGTAATTAAATAAGCTATTAATCTGTTGAATTTTCTAATAAACTAAGTTTTTTCCAAGTTCCAGTTGTTTTTGTTGTATTTTGCCGACAGTGTTTTAATAAATTGTGTTTTGTTTAATGTCGAATATTTTGAACAAACGAATTGCATCTTAAGCAAAGCACCAAACCTTTATAATAAGAAAATTTTCGGGTCGAGACTACCTTCTTCAAATATTGTGAGAGGCGTCTGTTCGGGTCCATGACAAGAAGGACAGATATTCATGTTTTCATTGGATAACTACTAAATTGACAATAAGTTGCAGAAGTACAGGGTTTGGAAGCCGAATGCTTCGAGATGAAGGAATCCTAGCTTTATCAGCAATTATATCGGATGCACAATCTACCTCACAGACCCAGCCCAGACACGTATAAGACCCGATGATATTTCTCCTCAGCGTGGAGCACAGTGCAAACCAGGCTCAGTACAACTCAGCAGTCTGTCCAGGATGGAATACTGTGCAGCTCTCACCAATCTATCTGTCCAACATGGGGAGCAGTACAGACCACACCAGTTCATTGATTCAGAAACCTGAGCGAAATGGTCTGTCCACCATGGGGTAATATGGAGCGCACACAAGTGGGCTTGTTCTATAAACGTGGCTAAGGTGTCTGATCAATATGGGGAGCTGTACGGTGAATAGTAGTGAATTGATCTGTACACCTGGAACAATTACCCTCCCAGCATGTAGAGCTGTGTCCACCACCCCAGTGCATTGCTCAGTAACACTGTGTTAGATCAATGCCCAGCGTGGGGAAACATGCCACCCATGCTGGAAGTGGCAGGATATGCTGCTCCCATCCATTTACAACTCCATATCTCCATTGTGACATGGCAAAGGGGTGATGTATGTGTGAACATCACTGCCAGACAAAGATGGTAGGGACGTCAGTTTAAATACCAAAAAACAGAAGGATTTTGTGATAACGACAAAGGGAGATTGAGAGACAATTTCATGGAAGATCACAGGATTCAGATAACTGAATTGAAGATATTTCAATGGCATCGTGCAACGTGAGCCAGTATTCCCAGGAATGATGGATGAATAGGATATCGGTGTGAGCACAGATGATGGAGAGTTTTGCATTAACATTTGTTCTGCAGCTTTGTAACTGGGAGTGGGCTCAGAATAATCTTCGA
>NW_025162908.1:0-1586 GCF_004010195.1 Chiloscyllium plagiosum
ACACACGCATTCTCTATCACACACATTCTCTCTCTCTCTCACACACACGTATTCTCTCTCAGACACACACATTCTCTCTCACACACGTATTCTCACTCTCACACACGTATACCCTCACTCACAAATACATTCTCCCTCTCTCACACGCACATTCTCTCTCACACACACACAGATTCTCTCTCACACACACATTCTCTCACGCACACACGCATTCTCTCTCGCACACACGCATTCTCTGTCTCAGACACGCATTCTCTCTCTCACACACACGCATTCTCTCTCACACACACACTTTCACTCTCTCTCACACACACATTCTCTCTCTCACACACACACAATCTCTCTCCCACACACGCATTCTCTCTCACACACACATATTCTCTGTCTTACACACACATTCTCTCTCTCACACACGTGTTCTCTCTCTCATACACGTATTCTCTCTCACACAAACACATGCTCTCTCTCACACACACAATCTCTCTCACACACACATTCTCTATCACACTCACATTCACTCTCTCACACACATGTATTCTCTCTCACACACACACATTTCCTCTCTCACACACGTATTCTCTCTCACACACACATTCTCTCTCACACACACGCATTCTTTCTCTCACACACACACGTATTCTCTCTCACACACACATTCTGTCTCTCACACACGTATTCTCTCGCTCACAAACACACATTCTCTCTCACACACACACACATTCTGTCTCTCTCACACACATTCTCTCTCTCACACACACATTCTCTCTCACACATTTATTGTCTCTCTCTTGCACACACATTCTCTCTTATGCACACATGCATTCTCTCTCACACACACACGTATTCTCTCACACACACACACACGTATTCTCTCTCTCACACACACCTTCTCTCTCAAACACGCATTCTCTCTCTTACACACACATTCTCTCTCACACACACACGCATTCTCTTTCACACGCACACATTCTCTCTCACATACACTCTCTCTCACACACACACAATCTCTCTCACACTCGTATTCTGTCTCTCACACACACATATTCTCTCTCACACACACACACATTCTCTCTCGCACACGTAATCTCTCTCTCACACGCATTCTCTCTCACAAACACACACATTCTCTCTCTCAAACACACACATTCTCTCTCACACACACACATTCTCGCTCGCACAGACACGTATTCTCTCTCACACACACACATTCACTATCATACACACATTCTCTCTCACACACACACGTATTCTCTCTCACACACATGCATTCTCACTCGCACACACACATTCTTTCTCTCACGCGCACGCATTCTCTCTCACACACACACACTCTCTCTCTCTCATGCACACACGCATTCTCTCTCTCACATGCACGCATTCTCTCACTCTCTCGCACACGCATTCACTCTCTCTCTCGCACCCGCGCTTTCTCACTCTCTCGCACACTCTTTTCTCTCTCTCACGCACACACGCATTCTCTCTCGCGCACACACGTATTCTCTCTCAGATACACACATTCTCTCTCACACACGTATTCTCACTCTCACACACGCATACCCTCACTCACAAATACATTCTCCCTCTCT
>NW_025162909.1:0-1586 GCF_004010195.1 Chiloscyllium plagiosum
AGTGATGGGGACACAGTCAGTGATGGGGATACAATCAGTGATGGGAATACAGTCAGTGACGGGGTCACAGCCAGTGATGGGGACACAGTCAGTGATGGGATACAGTCAATGATGGGAATACAGTCAGTGATGGGGAACAGAGTCAGTGATGGGTACACAATCAGTGATTGGGGCACAGTCAGTGATGGGGTCACACACAGAGATGGGAATACAGTCAGTGATGGGAATACTGTCGGTGATGGCGACACCGTTAGTGATGGGGACACAGACAGTGATGGGGACACAATCAATGATGGGAATACAGTCAGTGATGGGGACACAGTCAGTGATGGGAATACAGTCAGTGATGGGGACACACACAGTGATGGGAATACAGTCAGTGATGGGGGCACAGTCAGTGATGGGGACATTGTCAGTGATGGGGACACAATTAGTGATGGGAATACTGTCAGTGATGGGGACATACACAGTGATGGGAATATCATCAGTGATGGGAATACAGACAGTGATGGGAATAATGACAGTGATTGGGGCACAGTCAGTGATGGGGATACAGTCAGTGATGGGGACACAATCAGTGATGGGAATACTGTCAGTAATGGGGTTACAGTCAGTGATGGGAATACAGTCAGTGATGGGGTCACAGTCAGTGATGGGAATACAGTCACTGATGGGGATACAGTCAGTGATGGATATACAGTCAGTGATGGGAATAAAGTCAGTGATGGGGATACATTCAGTGATGGGGTCACAGACAGTGATGGCAATACAGTCAATGATGGGGACTCAACCAGTGATTCGGGTACAGTAAGTGATATGCATACAGTTCATGCTGGGAATACAGTCAGTGATGGGGATGCAGTCAGTAATGGGGTCGCAACCTGTGATGGAAATACAGTCAGTGATGGGGACACAGTCAGTGATGGGGATACAGTCAGTGATGGGGATACAGTCAATGATGGGAATACAGTCAGTGATGGGGACAGAGTCAGTGTTGGGTACACAATCAGTGATTGGGGCACAATCAGTGATGGGGTCACACACAGAGATTGGGATACAGTCATTGATGGGAATACTGTCAGTGATGGGGACACAGTTAGTGATGGGGACACAGACAGTGATGGGGACACAATAATTGATGGTATTACAGTCAGTGATGGGGACACACACTGTGATGGAAATACAGTCAGTGATGGGGACACAACCAGTGATGGAAATACAGTCAGTGATGGGGACACAGTCAGTGATGGGGTTACAGTCAGTGATGTGGCTCAGTCAGTGATGGGGATACAGCCAGTGATGGGGAACAGTCAGTGATGGTAATGCAGTCAGTGATGGGGACACATTCAGTGATGGGGGCACGGTTAGTGATGGGAATAAAGTCTGTAATGGGGATACAGTCAGTGAAGGGAATACAGTCAGTGATGGGGATAAAGTCAGTGATGGGAATACAATCAGTGATGGGGATACAGTGAGTGATGGGGTCACAGTCAGTGATGGGAATACAGCCAGTGATGGGGATACATTCAGTGATGGGGACACAGACAGTGATAGCAATACAGTCAGTGAAGAGGACTCAGCCAGTG
>NW_025162910.1:0-1586 GCF_004010195.1 Chiloscyllium plagiosum
TCACTAACATTCCCATTGTACCACAGTCACTAACATTCGCATTGCAATACAGTGACTCACATTCTCATTGCATCACAGGCACTAACATTCTCATTGCACCACAATCACGAACATTCCCATTGCACTACAATCATTGATATTCCCATTGCACAACAGTCTCAAAAATTCCCATTGCTCCACAGTGACTAACTTTGCCATTGCACCATAATCACTAACATTCCCATTATATTACAGTCACTAACATTCCCATTGCACCTCAACCACTGACACTCATATTGCCGCACAAGCACTAACGTTTCCATTGGACCACAGACACTTAGATTCTGACTACAAAACCAGCACTAACATTTCCATTGCACCACAGTCACTAACATTCCCATTGCACTACAGTAACATGCATTCTCATTGCACCACAGGCACTAACAGTCCCACTACACCATACTCACTAGCATTCCCATTGCATCACAATCACTAACATTGCCATTGCACCAAAGTAATTAATATCCCCATTGCATCACAATCACTAACATTCCCATTGTACCACAGCCACTAATATTCTCATTGCACCATAGTCACTAATATTCCCATTGCACCACAGTCACTAACATACCCATTGCACCACAGTCACTAAAATTACCATGTCACCACAATCACTAACATTCCCATTGAACAACAATCACCAACATTCTCATTGTCCCACAGTCACTACATTCCTATTGCACCTCAGCCACTGGCATTCCCATGCAGCAAAGCACTAATGTTCCCATTCTACCACAGTCCCTTAGATTCTGAAAGCAAAACCAACACTAACATTCCCATTGCAGCACATTCACTAACATTCCTTTGCTATCACTGTCACTAACATTCCCATTGCACCACAGTCACGAACATTCCCATTGCACCACCATCATTAATATTCCCATTGCACCAGTCACGAATATTCCCATTGCACCACAGTGACTAATTATGCCAATGCATCACAATTACTAACATTCCCATTGCACCACATTCATAAACATTCCCATTGCACGACAGTCATTAGCGTTTCCATTGCACCACAGTCACTAACATTCCTATTGCACCACAGTAACACGTATTCTCATTGTACCACAGGCACTAACATTCCCATTGCACCACACTCACGATCATTTCCATCGCACCACATTCATTAATGTTCCTTTGCTATTACTGTCACTGACATTCCCATTGCACCAGTTACGAATATTCCCATTGCACCATAGTGACTAACTTTGCCATTGCACCACAATCACTAACATATCAATTGCACCACAGTCATTAGCGAATCCATTGCACCACAATCCCTAACATTCACATCGCACCACAGTAAGTCACATTCACATTGCACCACAATCACTAACATTCCCATTCCACCACATTCAATAACATTTCCATTACCCCACAATCCATAACATTCCCATTGCACCACAATCACTAACATTTGCATTGGACAACAATCATGAACATTCCCATTGCAGACAGTTGTTAGCATTTCCATTGCACCACAGTCACAAACCTTCCCATTGCACCACAATCACTAACATTCCTATGCTATCACTGTCACTAAC
>NW_025162911.1:0-1586 GCF_004010195.1 Chiloscyllium plagiosum
GGTGTAATCTCCCAGGGCCCGCGGGGAGATGAAGAGCGGGATATTGAGGGTGACCAGGACACAGCTCCCTTCCCAATTTAGGGGCAACCAATTGTATAGAATCCGTTCTCCGCAGTACCACCACAAGTCCGCGCGGCTCACTGTTAGTGCTGCCGCTCGGCTTCCTGTAAGCACCCAGGTTCTGCTGCAGCTTGCCCTGTCTACGCTGCCAACTGGATATCCTCGGGTAAGTGGTGTGGGGTTGATGAAGCAGGTGAAGTTTACTAGCGGGTGTACAACGAAGTCAGGAGGGGTAACGTTTGCCGGTGCCATCGGGAAGTACTGTTCCCATGACCTGCACTTCAATGTAGGGTTAGTCTCGGACATTAGTTCGACCGCACAGCCCATGTGGCCGTCTTCAAATGGGGTCCTACTCATTATCAGGCCGGGCCGCCCCCCCGCGCAAACCCAGCAGTGGTCGTGGCCTGCCTGTCGTGAAAACTGGATGACTCGATCCAGCCAGGTATTTGTCTCCATTTAGCCAGTGGCAGGTGCGATCTGCTCTCGGGGATCAACCAGCTTAGTCAGCTTGTGCGATTCAAACTCTGCAACTATACCAGGCACAGGCCAGGGGGGATGGTTATCCCGGTCGAACGGGACCCCCAGCTGGTGCTGGGAAGAACCAGGCATTCCCAGATTTATTCGGGTAATCCCCTCCGGGTCTTTCCCCGTGACTGCAACCCCAATTGCCAAATAGAGGATTTTCGCGCGGGCTGCATCTGACTGGTCGGATTCGTGCCCCCGTGCCCAGCAGGTGTCACTGGACCACCCTGTCATGATCATGGGATTGGAGAGTCCGGGCTTGACTTGGAGAAGCAAAGGGTTCTTACGAGCTTGCGAGCCAGAGACTCGCCCTCTCCTGAGGGAGAGTTTTCTGCTAAAGTCCAAGTATTCTGCTCGTATCGGGGTGCTGGTGTAAGCGTGCCCCCACCAGACATCATCCCAGGAGGCACACATGCGGCGTGTACGGATGTCTTTCGGATATCCGTAGCATTTGTGCAAGATACGGGGGGCGCATGAGCAAGGACACATGTATGGACACACTGTAAGCAGTCCACCCCTCCTCTGAGTCAGTCCCCCCACAGTCTATCACATCGCACAGATCGAACTGGAAAGTCTTATCCTGCGCGGGTTCTGCGTGTATGGTAACCATTGCTCCACATGAATCCCTTGAAATCTGCACGGACAGTCTTACCACTAGGCAGAAACCCAGCCAGTTCAGGAGTCTGTTACTTTCCCTAATTTTCCAGCTCCTTGTCGGGCGCGACTCCGCAACCGGAGTCAGAGTAGTGTTAGGCTTTCCTGACCTGGAGCAATGAGAGAAATGGTGCCAGTTATTGTCCCCCTCCCGGTTCACCCTCAAGGCGTTGGCAGCGACCCCCGTCACTGGGTAGGGGCCATGCCACCGCCCCTCGTCCCAGGTCGTACGGCCCATCTGCCGGAGGTAGACCTTGTCCCCCTCTCGAAGGGGTCGGGACCTGTCGGGGGTGTCCGGCCGTGCAACCGTAACCTGTTTGGATATTAGCCGGACCATTTCCCCCAGTACT
>NW_025162912.1:0-1586 GCF_004010195.1 Chiloscyllium plagiosum
AGTGAACAACACTGAACATAACACTACCAGTATTACCTCACCAGCATCCTGTATAACTGCAACATAACTCCCTAATTTCGATATTCATTGCTCTGACTGATGAAGGCCAGTCTGCCATATGCCTTTTTTCACTGCCCTATGTACCTGTGACTCCACTTTCAGAGAACGTTGAACCTGAATTCCAAGGTCCCTTTGTCTCAATACACTCCTTAATACCCTGCCATTCACCATGAAAACCCCTACCTTGATTTGACTTTCTAAAATGCAAGAACTTAAAATCCATTTGCCATTTCTCGGCCCACTTCCTCACCTGGTTTCGACACTGCTGTAATTTCTGAAATTTCTGATAATCTTCCTCACTGTCCACGATACCGCCTATTTTAGTGTTACCTTGAAACTTATAATTCATGCCTGTACATTCTCATCTAAATCATAGATGTGTGTAATATGTAAATATATATGCAATATACATGTATAAAACAAACAGTAATAGTCCCAGAACCGACCCCTGAGGCATTCCACTCATCACAGGCCTTCGGTCCAACAAGCATGCTTCCACTATAACTCCAAGTTTCGTACCATAAGCAAATTTTGGATCTGGTTTGCAAGCTCCCTCTCAATTCCATGTGATCTACGCTTCCAGAGCAGCCTACCACGTGGAACATTATCGAAGGCCTTACTGAAATCCATATACACCAGGTATACCACCATGCGCTTGTCAAAGTTACTGGTCATTTCACCAAAGCATTTTCACAAATTTTTGAGCCATGTTCCCCCATGCACAAAGCCGTGTTGACTGCTCATGATCACATCCTGCCTTTCCAAGTTCATGTATACCTTCTCTCTCAGAATCTTCTCAAGAAACTTACCTACCAGAGATGTCAGGTTTATTGGTCTATAGGTCCCAGGGTATTCTTTGTAGATCTACTTGAATAAGGGCACAGCATTCACTACCCTCCAGTCCTCCGGGACCTCACCTGTTGGCTATAGATGATACAAAAGTACCAACCATGGCCCCCCACTATTATTTCTCTGTCCTCCTGCAGTGTTCCTGAATATATCTGGTCAGGACCAGGAGATTTATAGAAATACTACATAGTCTGAAAGATATGTCTACTTATTTCAGGTGAAAACACTAAAGAGTGAGTAAGTGACTTAATGATGATTAGCATAACAAATTAAATAATATATTAATCACAGGAAGTGACTTCAGAAGAATTCCAAACATTGTGAAATCCTGAGAAGTCTCAGAAAATTGCAATCCAGAAAAGGAGGGTCATGAAATTGATCAGGAAATCAAAAAAGCGAACATGCATGCAAACTAACAGGAACACAAAGACTACAAAAATCTATGATCTATATTTCAAAAGAAATCAAACGTGGAAATTTGCAATCGGGAGAGACGAGTTTATGGTGGATAACAGGGAAATGGAAAAGCAAATGACCAGCTACTTTCCATCTGTGTTAGTGGAGTAGGATCCAGAAAATCACCCAGAAATACGAAGTGATCGTATAGGACATGTGGAAGTAAAGAAATAAAGTCAATTCACATCCGTAACAAGGCAATATTGAACATGCAGCTGGAT
>NW_025162913.1:0-1586 GCF_004010195.1 Chiloscyllium plagiosum
AGTTGTTTCACTGGCTGGTTCCAGATGGTGTGCTACTCTTTTCTCATAAAAAGTAAAAAATGTTAATTTTATGGTCGGGCTTAGCCTTGGAATCTAGTTTTCTTTGCTTTTTGTATGTGTCTTCACTTTTTATTGGTGTTTGAACTGAGCCCTTGTGAAAGATGTACACTTTACCAGAGGAGCTGTTCCTGTGGGGAGGCCAAGCCGTGGCACTGGGCCTCTGAAGATTGAACACCTGTGTGTGTGCGGGGAGGTGAGCACTTGCTGTATCCTGGAGATTGGGTGAAGACATTTCCTTCAGGAGTGGACCAAACCCCTGAGTTAACTGCACCTGTACTATGTACTATATTCCTGTGAGTGGGCCTGGCTCTCCAAGGCTGGGCCAGGGCTCCATGGAGACTGAACACCTGTGTGCTATGGGGTGTGCATTTGCTGCCTTCAGGAGTGGCTACGCCCTTGGTTGCAGACTCTGTTTTTAGCAACAGACTCTGCAGTTTGGAGTGGACTCTATTTCCGACAATGCACATTGTATTCTAGAGTGGACTCTTCCTGGAAATGGGATTCTAAATTTTGAAGATTGTATAGATTTGGACTGTGTACCAGAAATGAGTTTTTTTGGGGTTAACTAACTGTATTGTGGTGTTTCCTGTGTCTATCACCTGCACTGTCTTGCGTGTCCCTGGGTCTGGCAGGCTTTGCTGTGAGCTGGGTGGCTCATGCTTCGTACTGAAAACTGCCACCCTGAGAGATGGAGGGCGGGTAGGCCACTCTATGAACCTGAACGTTGGTAGTCTGTCCCGAAACCCGGAGGGTGGGTAGGCCACCCTGATGCCAGTCGCCTCGAGAGCCAGATGGTGGGTAGGCCGTTCTGAGCACTGTCATCCGGGTAAGGGGTAATTGGGACGGGCTGTCCCAGATGTGGTCGCAAGGTGTCAGAGCAGCCGAGAGCTAGAAGGTGTGTAGGGGCGGGCTGAGATCCGGAAGGCTTGTGGGCTACCCTGCACACTGTCGTCACTGGGAAAGGGGACGTGCTGTTCTAGAGGTGGCCAGAAGGTGTGCCAGATAGCCCACTGGCCGGACGGCACATCAGGGTGGGTGAGGGCCCAATTGTCCTTAGGGGCAGACCGAGAGCCAGAATGTGGATAGCTGTCACCCCGGGCAGGTACCTGGGCGGGCTGCCCCAGAGGTGGTCAAAAGGTGCTGACGGTGGTTAGTGAAGCCAGAAGGTGGGTAAGCCGTCCTGACCGCTGTCACCCCGGGCAGGCACAGGCGCGGGCTGTCCTAGAGGTGGTTGAAAGGTGTCAGGGTGGACCGAGAACTGGAAGGGGCACGGGGTGGACTGAGAGCCGGAAGGTGTGTAGGGGTGGGCTGTCTTAGAGTGGCGGAAGGTGGGAGGGATGGGGGCTTGCTGGGTCTGTATTGTCTGCGCTTTTGTATGTAAGAACAGTATTGTCTCATGTACAAATGTCATTGACGCTGTCTTTTATATGTGGAACTGGGATTTGACGTTTGTCCTTGTCTCCCTGTAAACTGGTTGAACGATCGGGTTTGGTGCCTGGCTTTGCTCGTCTCCCTTGTAAAATTGT
>NW_025162914.1:0-1586 GCF_004010195.1 Chiloscyllium plagiosum
AGTTCAGGGCAGTAGTTATCCTTGAACCAACATGATTAAGAGTGGTCTTTGATCTCATTGTTTCCAGTGGGATCTTGCTGTGTAGAAATTGGCTGCCACATTCCTGACATTGCAACAGTGACAGGTTTTCACACAAAGCTGTCTGTAAATGTCTTTGGGGGAGACTCAGGTGTTAATGGTTTGATTGAATTTCAAGTGGAGTTATGGAAACATACAGCACAGAAACAGACCCTTCGATCCAACTTGTCCATGCTGACCAGATATCCTAAATTAATCTAGTCCCATTTACCAGCATTTGGTCCATATCCCTCTAAACTCTTCCTATTCATTTACCAATCAGATGCCTTTTAAATGCTGTAATTCTACCAGCCTCCACCACTTCCTCTGGCAGCTCATTCCATACATCTACCACCCTCCGCATGAAAAGGTTTGCCCTTAGGTCCCTTTCAAATCTTTCCCCTGTCACCTTCACCTATGCCTTCTAGTTTTCAACTGCCCCACTCTGGAGAAAAGATCTTCTCTATTCACCCTATCTATGCCCCTCATGATTTTATGAACCACAATATGGTCACACCTCAGCCTCCAAAGTTGCAGGGAAAATAGCCTCAGCCTATTCAGCCTCTCCAGATAGCTCAAACCCTCCAGCCCTGGCAACATTGTTGTAAATCTTTTCTGAACCATTTTAAGATTCACAACATTTTTCCTATAGCAGGGAGACCAGAATTGCACACAGTATTCCAAAAGTGCCCTAAACAATGTCCTATACAGCCGCAACAGCTTCCAACTGCAATACGCAATTCACTGACCAACAAAGGAAACCTACCAAATGGCTTCTTTACAACATCTCCCCCCAGCCAACCTGCAACTCCACTTTCAAGGAACTATTCCTTTTTTTTTGGATGAACTCTGAGTCTTTCAGTTATGAAAGATGCAATTCCATGGCACTATTGGATGAAAAGCAGGAAGTTCCCCCTGGTGTCCCTGGTCAATATTTATCCCCCAGTCAAAATCAATAAAAAATCTATTTTCCTGCTAATTATCGTAATGTGTTTGGGATCTTGCTGTGCACAGCCTGCTGGAAAGAGCCATTGGGGCATCCTGAGTTGGTGACAGGTGCTACACAAATGCAGTCTTTCTTTAAGTTTGGAGTCCCCTGATCCTGACCCTCACCCATTATCTGCACACTCTCACCTTCCAGGGGTCATGGAGTTATTCGGAGAAGTGATCTTGGCTGACCCTGGGACACTGAGACTCTTTGTAGCCTCACCCTTGACCTCAGCCCATTGGTGTGCAGCAAGGTTTGAAATGTAATCTGGAACCTTCCACATGGACACCCAATGTGACTCTTTCCTGAAGTGTGTGGATCCATGTCTGCTCCAATGTTATCGGATAAAGTTCTTCTGATCTGTGGGTGATTGGAGTTTCGTTAATGATGTATCGAGCTCCATCCCACTTTCCAGCTCTTGCTCCATAGCTCTGGAGGTTTCGAAATTTCAAGTGAATATCCAAGTGATTTTTCAATGTGATGAGTGTTTCTGCCTCTCTCATCCTTCCAGACAGAGAGTCTCAGATCCCAACAGCCTCTG
>NW_025162915.1:0-1586 GCF_004010195.1 Chiloscyllium plagiosum
GCAAAAAGTCTTCTTTTTTCATTTGTTCAGCAATAGCTGGGCCAACATTTATTTCCCCATTCCTATCAGCACTTGAGACGGTGAGAGCCTGAATGAAACACTGCACATTATATATTTTTTGAGAAATGTAGCAGTTTTTAAATTGAGGCTTTCTCATTTCCTGATCCCAGTTTGATGTTCAACTATTCAGTTGAACTGAGAGAATGCAGAGTTTCTCCAGCAAATATTGCTTGTGTTTCAGATTTCCAGCATCCACAGTTTAGTTTTATATAGTAATCTGGATGTCCTGTTTCATTTGAGGAATCGGATGTTGAAAGCTGTCAAACATGTGACATATGAATCAAATTGAGTGGTGACAAGTTCATCATTAATTTTCCGACGCAGATGATCTGAGGTGGGATAGAGTCAAAAAGTGTGGTGCTCGTCAAGCAGCATCCGGGGAGCAGGAAATTCGTTGTTTCACGTATAAGCTGTTCATCAGGAATGCTCGAAACGTCGACTCCCCGCTCCTCAGATGTTGCGTGACAGGCTGTGCTTTCCAGGTGCTGCACTTATTGACTTTGATTTCCAGCTTCTAAAGACATCACTTTCTGCTGAGGTGCGATACAGTCAGGTACTGTTCCTGAGATGTAATCAGGTGGCCGTAATGATAAGGTGGATATGTAGTTGGAAACTTATCTGTGACGCAATATTATTCTCCCGCTCCCACTCTGCCAAGGAGAGGCTGTATGGATGGAGCTTGTTGTTACAGTCAGTCAATTTCACAATTGTGCATTTGGCAGGTCGCGGAAACGTAATTTCCCATCCATTGTCGAGAATCCAATAAGATACAGAGACGTTCGGTCTAGGGTCTGCTACGGCCTGAATTTGAATGTGGTTTTGCATGTTTGCAGGTGTATAGTTAGTGTAGTGTATATTTGACTTTTAGAGTGCAAAACAGTTTTTTTTAAGGAGTTTTAAAAATGAAGCCATCAACAGAATACTGAGTTTAATTTTTCTTTGATGACGTAAATCAGAACGGAAAAAGCGTGAATTGTTGGAGAAACTCAGCAGGCCCGACAACATCTGTGGAGAGAAACCGAGTTAAAGTTTCAGATCGACAGAACACGAGTGTTATACATTTCTATACTATAATGCTGGGAAAATTATCAGTCTTATCTGCAGAATCAGTGGCTGACAACTGTCACCTTTACAAATTCAAAAGGACTTTATTGACTGTAATGCTGCCTCCGTTGCTCTCAGCTGGTAGAAAGCTGTGCGTAAATGATTGCCTTTTCTTGTTTCCTTCCTGTCAGTTTGCAGCAATGTCGAATGGAGAATTGTTCCTTTCAGTGTCTAACTCAGCATGTGTCTCCATTTGTCTCTATTTGTCTCTGTGCATCCACCTCACCCTCTTTCTCTTTCACATTCTCCAACACTCTGTCTGTGCATACAGCTCATTACCTATTTCTGCTCGATTAAAAGTCTGACATTTCGAGACAGTTTGAGTGTGCAGCTGCTGAGAAGATTGTTGCTCATTGACTGGAGTGTGTAGATCGGGGCTCACATTCTCTGGATAATGTGTCTGTCAATTCGATCTCAGATCA
>NW_025162916.1:0-1586 GCF_004010195.1 Chiloscyllium plagiosum
TGGGTGGAAACTCACGCAGATACAGGGAGGGGGGAGCGTCCAAACCCCAAACAGACAGACAGTCGCCCGAGGGTGGGATCGAACCTGGCGCCTTGTTGTCCCCCTCCATGAAACCCCAGGCCTCTCGTGATCCTATCAACCTTTATAAGGTCAACCCTCAAATTCCCACACTCCGGTGAAAAACCCCTCAGCCTATCCAGCCCCTCCCCAGTGCTCAGACTCGTAGAATCACACAGCGCGGAAACAGACCCTTTGGCCCAGCCAGTCCATGCTGACCCCAAAACCCAAACTAACTTCGTCCCACAGCTGCCCCTGCCCCATATCCTTCCAAACCTTCCCTGTCCAGATCCTTATCCAAATGTCTTTTAAAACGCTCTAACTGCCCCCCACATCCTCAGGAAGTTCACTGCACACACAGGCCCACCCTCTGCGTCAAAGCAAGTTGGGTCTCACGTCGTTCTTAAATCTTTCTGCTCTCACCTTAAAAACGTGTCCTCTAGTCTTTCCAAGTCCTCCACCCTGAGAGCCGGGCCGTTACCTGATCCAAAGGTGTGCAGGGGGGGTGAATTGGCCAGGCTAAACAGGCCGAACATTAATGCACAGTGTTCGGTGCATTAATCAGAGGTAAATATAGGGTAGGGGGATGGGTCTGGGTGGTTTGCTCTTCGAAGGGTCAGCATGGACCTGTTGGGCCGAAGGGCCTGTCTCCACACTGCAGGGCATCTAATCTAATCTAATCTGATCTAAACTGCACATGATTTTACAAACCTCGCCCCTCAGCCTCCAACGCTCCAGGGGAAAGAGCCCCAGACTCTCCTTACAACCCTCGCCCTCTGTACCTGGCAACACCCTGGTAAATCTCTTCCCGGACCCCTCTCCAGGGGTTAACAATGTCCCTCCTGCGACGGGAGTGACCCCAGGCCTCACCAAGGCCCACTACAACCCCGCACCGCCCTGAGCGACCAAGGTCAAGCGTGCTAAACCACCCTCCCGCCGACCTCAAACCCGAATGGAGCTTGGAAGCGCCAGCAGATTTTTGTGCCGCCGGTAGCAGACGGACGTGAAGTGAAACGGGAGTCAACGTTTCGGGGGGCAAGTGACCCTTCCTCAGAGCCGGGGGCCGGACCCCGAAGCGTTAAGCCCGATGCGTCTCCACAGGCCCGCTGAGGCCTTAGGTCTTCCATCTGTGGGAGGAGCTGCCAGAGGAAGTGGTGGGGGCTGGTACAATGACAGTGTTTAAAAGGCACCTGGATGGGGGGAGAGGAACAGGAAGGGGTTTAGAGGGAGATGGGGCCGAGTGCTGGGGACTGCGGAAGGTTAGGGCAACTGGATCAGCACGTACAAGACGGGCCGAAGGGTCCGTATCGCCTTGGCGGCTGGGAGGGGGTGCCCCACGTTAGCGAAGTGACACACTGACCTTTTGAAACAACCCGCCAAGAGGAAGGAACCAAAACTCAACGATTTCCCATTTGAAGTGATCTGATTAATTACTCTTCAACCCGTCCCAAAGTACAGTGCAAAGCGCGCTGCCCGGTCTCCCTGCTCTTGTAGAGAATGTCCTGAGATTTGAGAGGATGTTGGAGGGT
>NW_025162917.1:0-1586 GCF_004010195.1 Chiloscyllium plagiosum
GGAGAGCTGTGCAGACAATTTCAGTGTATTGCTTAGTAAACTGGACTATCAACTCAGCATGGAGTGCTGTGCAGACTATGTTTGTGTATGGCTCAGTAAACCAGACTATCGGGTCAGCAAGGAGAGCTGATCAACGTATGTCAGTCTTTTGCTCCGTACACCGGACAATCTGGCCAGCATGGATATTTGTGCAGACTATGTCAGTGTATGCCTCAGCAAACCGGACAATTGTGTCAGTCTGGAGAGCTGTACAAACTATGTCAGTGTATTGGTCAGTAAACCGGACTATCAGGCCAGCATGGAAACTGTGCATATTATGTCAGTGTATGGGTCAGTAAACCGGACCATCAGTCCAGCATGGATGTTGTGCATATTATGTCAGTGTTTGGCTCAGTAAACCGGACTATCGGGCCAGCATGGAGAGCGGTGCAGAATATGTCAGTGTATGGCTCAGTAAACCGGACTATCTGCACCGAATGGGGAGCTGTGCAGATGATGTCAGTGTATGGCTCAGTAAACCGGAATATCGGCCCAGAATGGAGAGCTCTGCAGTCTATGTCAGTGTATGGCTCAGTAAACTGGACTATCGGACCAGAATGGAGAGCTGTGCAGATTACGTCAGTGTATGTCTCAGTAAACCAGACTATCGGGCCAGTATGGGGAGCTGTGCAGACTATGTCCGAATATGGCTCAGTAAACCTGACTATCGGGCCAGAATGGGGAGCTGTGCAGACTATGTCCGTATATGGCTCAGTTAACCGGACTATCAGGCCAGCAAGGAGAGCTGTGCAGACTATGTCAGCGTTTAGCTCAGTAAACCGGACAATCTGCCCAGCCTGGTGAGGGGTGCAGACTATGTCAGTGTATGGCTCAAATTTCCGGACTATAGGACCAGCATAGAGACCTGTGCAGACTATGTCAGTGTATGGCTCAGTAACCCAGACTATCGGGCCAGCATGGAGAGCTGTGCAGACTATGTCAGTGTTTGGCTCAGTAAAACGGAATATCTGCCCAGCGGGCAGAGCTATGCAGACTATGTCAGTGTATGGCTCAGTTGTCCGGACTATCGGACCAGCATAGAGAGCTGTGCAGACTATGTCAATGTATGGCTCAGTAAACTGGACTACCGGGCCAGCGTGGGGAGCTGTGCGGACTATGTCAGTGTCAGGCTCAGTAAAACGGACTATCTGCCCAGCATGGAGTGTTGTGCAGATGATGTCAGTGTATGGCTCAGTAAACCGGTCTATCGGCCAAGCGTGGAGAGCGGTGCAGACTATGTCAGTGTATGGCTCAGCGAACCGGACTATCTGCCCAGCATGGGGAGCTATGCAGACGATGTCAGTGCATGGCTCAGTATACTGGACTATCGGGCCAGAATGGAGAGCTGGCAGACTATGCCAGTGTATGTCTCAGTAAACCGGCCTATCGGGCCAGCATGGGGAGCTGCGCAGACTATGTCCGTGTATGGCAGAGTAAACCTGACTATCGGGCCAGCATGGCAGCCCCTGCAACTGTGTCAGTGTATGGCTCAGTAAACTGGACTATCGGCCCAGCATGGAGAGCGGTGCAGACTATGTCAGTATATG
>NW_025162918.1:0-1586 GCF_004010195.1 Chiloscyllium plagiosum
TGTGAATTATCGATTGAGAAACTGTTTATCAAACCCTAATTAGGATCAGACTTGAAATAGTGTGAACACGTCCAGCTCTACATCCATCCTTACTAATGTCAAGCCAATAAATTAGAGATACTAGGTCCCACAGCTTGCCCTAATCTTGCTTAAAGAGTAATCAGTCCCAACTATTTGGACAATAGTTAACATGTCTATGGGACATTTCACTGAATTAACATTGCTGCTCTGCCATTTTCCCTTTCTGAAATTAATCACATCAGTTTATCTCCATTTTGGAAACTTTTACTAAACATGGGGGAAGAATTTCCCATTTGTACTCCACGATGTTTCTGTGTTCTGGACCAGACCACAATTTCTCAAACCATATCAGGAAATAACCGAGACTCTATTTTTTATCTCTTTTAAAGGCACGTATAAGGCATTGTATTCCAGATGTGACTTGATTGGTCAAACACTCGGCTTTAAGCAAAAGCTCAAATTATTCTTCCACCATAGTTAAAGTAGAAATCAAAAAAAATTATTGATACAACTTTAACTGTCGAAATTCTTAACAAATTGTTATATTATTTAATTATGACTCTTCAATTGTACCACAACAGCAGCATTCCCACAAACATAGTTGGTGAAGGCAAGTTCATCAAAATAGATTTCCCTCATTTGCTATCTCCTCCAATCTCAGAAGCAACGCTAACGGAATGAATCTAGCAGCAGAGAGAGTGACTGCAAGCTTTTTGCAGCAGCAGCAGTGGAGTGAAAGCTGTGTCCAGCAGTTTCAATCCAAAGCTCAAAACTTCAATAATTGTCAGCCCTGGGTTTGTTAGAGTCCGATTCCACCCATTCATTCTTCTTTTGCCTACTTGAAAAAAAAACATTTATTTACTGTTTTCCATGAAGCAGTCACCTTGGCACCAAATTTCCGAACACTTCTTCAAAAGAAAACGGACAGAACAAATATCTATTAAAGGCAGATGTCATGACAATTGTCAGCTCCATCAATGGACACAACAGAATTATCAGTTGGACAACATAAAAGGACAACAGCATCAAAGGGCAAAGTGAGAACTGACACAGCGCTCCAGATCTCAGCGTTTGTACTTTTAAAGTCTGCACCACAGTATTGTGCATGTTTTGACAAATGGTGCAGTTTACATGATTTTTTGACAATCATATAATTTCCAAAAAAGACATCACAGCTGGACTCTGCACTCAGTACCCCTCTGAGTGAACTGTTCTTACAAATATCACACCTCCTCACATCTACTGACTGCTGCAAACACACAAGATCATTGAAACCATCCGTGCTGATCCTCGCTTATTACTCCATAACTTGCTGAACCCTGTTGTATCTGAGCTCCTACTTGGAGCGAGCTGCCTGAGCAAGATCCACCAACACAATCCCTTTCCATCAAGGAATGGGAAACACCAGGTGTCACTAGGAAGTGGGTTGTCACAAAACCATCTGACCGATAACAGGCATTAAACTAACACAGAGAGCGCGTGGTCTTGCTAAACACTTTCTCGAGCAGTCAGGACTGAAGCTCAGCAAAGCCCTATCAATGTGGCATCAATATAAACCCATTCTG
>NW_025162919.1:0-1586 GCF_004010195.1 Chiloscyllium plagiosum
TTCTAAACGTGGCCAAACCAATGTCCTGTGCAGACAAAACATGACCTTCTGATCAATACAGGAAAGTATACCAAATGCCTTCTTCACTATCCTGTCTCCCTGCAATTCCAGTAGAACGGACTATGAACCTGTACTCCAAAGTCTCTTTGTTCAGCAATATCCACGGGACCATTCCATAAAGTGTACAAGTCCTGCCCTAATTTGCCTTCCCAAAATGCAGCACTTTACATTTATCTAAATTAAAATCCGTCTGCCACTCCTCAGCCCAGTGGCCCATCTGAACAAGATCCTGTTGTACTCTAAGGTTCTTCTTCGCTGTCGACTGCACCTCCAACTTTATTACCATCTTCCAGTTAAGAACTATGCCTCTTATATATACATCCAAGTCATTTATGTAACTGACAGAACACAGTGTGCCCAGCACCGATCCTTGTGCAAAACCGCTGGTCATGGGCCTCCTGTCTGAAAAATAACCATCCACCCTATTTGAGCCAATTCTACAGTGAAATGGCTAGTCCTCCCGATATTCCACATGATCTTAATTTGCTAAACAGTGTACCATGAGGAACCTTGTCAAGTGCCTCACTGAAGTCCATATAGATCACGTCTACTGCTCTGCTTTCATAGATTCATAGAGATGTACAGCATGGAAACAGACTCTTCGGTCCAACCCGTCCCTGCCGACCAGATATCCCAACCCAATCTAGTCCCCCCTGCCAGCACCCGGCCCATATCCCTCCAAACCCCCACTCCTATTCATGTACCCATCCAGATGCCTTTTAAATGCTGTAATTTTAACAGCATCCATCACTTACTCTGGCCGCTCATTCCATACACACACCACCCTCTGTGAGAAAAAGTTGCCCCTTCGGTCACTTTTATATCTTTCACCTCTCACCCTAAACCTTTCCCCTCTCGTTCTGGGCTCCCCCACACAAAGGAAAATACCTTGTCTATTTCTCCTATCCATTCTCCTCATGATTTTATAAAATTCTACGCGGTCACCCCTCAGCCTCTGACACTCCAGGGAACACAGCCCCAGCCCTATTCAGCCTCTCCCTGTCGCTCAAATCTTCCAACCCTGGCAACATCCTTGTAAAACGTTTCTGATCCCTTTCAGGTTTCTGAACATCCTTCCAATAGAAGGGAGACCAGAATTGCACAACGTATTCCAAGAGTGGCCTAACCAATGTCCTGTACAGCTGCAATATGATCACCCACTCCTATACTTAATACTCTGTCCAATGAAGGAAAGCATACCAAACGCCTTCTCATCAATCCTCTTAAAAATATCAACTCAGTCAGACACGAAATCGCATGCACAAACCCATATTGTCTGTCCCGAATCGGTTGTCGTCCTGTCTCGCCAATGTGCAGTAGACACCACCAAGAGCAAAAGACACAGTAGATGAGGTGTTTAGATGCTCAAAACAATCGTTGCCAGATGTGGAAGGATCCTTTGGGGCCTTGGACAGGGGTGAGCAGGAAGGTGTGGGTGCAAGTTTTACACTTCATGAGGTGGCAGGTGAAGGTGCAGGGAGTGACGGGTCGGCGGGGGGAGGCCTGTACCTCACCAGGGAGTCAAG
>NW_025162920.1:0-1586 GCF_004010195.1 Chiloscyllium plagiosum
TCTAAAGAAGTGTGCGAAAAGGTGGAGTAAGGCTGATTCAAAACTTGAACGAGGATTTATAGTGAAAAGAAGTGGAATGGCTGAGTGTGAGATGAATACTTCATCTCTGTCTTTACCAAAGTGGCCGAACCGACCCAGGCCATAGTGACAGATGTGGAAACACTGCCACTCGAAAGATACAAAATTGATGAGGAATATCTTTGTGGCACAAGCAACAAACGTGTTTCACGGTTTTTTCCCCTCGACATATGTGACATTAAATCATTCATTCATTCATTCATTCATTCATTCATTCATGGAGTAAAAGGGACTGTATCAAGTTGGAAACAAAATTGACTGATGTGTAGGAAATCGAGAGGAATGGTCACTAGGTTTTTAATTCAGGCTGGAGAAAGATTTTCAGTGAAGTTCCACAGGATTCAGTTTTGGGGGCATCATTCATTTTGATATGTATGAACTATGTACATCTGGTGTGCAGGGACCCATTCAAAGTTTGCAGTTGATGCAGCACCTAAAGAAATTGTAAACTGTGAGGAAAACATTATAGAACTCTAAACTTACATCGTCAACTTCTTTGAAAGAGTAGAGAGGTGACTGATGAGGTTTGGCGATTGAAATATGAGACAATGCAAATTTCCAACAAGAACATTAAAAGACAATATAAAATAGGCAGGAATACAGGAGCAGAGGATGTGCAAAGATCAATGAAAGTTGTAGGACATTAAACACAGGCAAAGCATACAGTTTTCCTGTCTTAATAAATATTGATAGTGCAAGAGTAAGGAGGTGAGGTTGAATTTGCATCAAACACATTCGACCTCAACTGGAGTATCGTATACATTCCTGGGTGTCACATGATAGGACTGACATGAACACGTTGAAAATGATGAACTGATCTAAAAGAATATTTCCGGGAATAAGTAAGATCAGTTATGAAGTCAGACTGAAAATGTTGCAACTGTTCTCACTGAAGTGAAGGTGGCTAAGAGGAGATCGGATTCAGTCTTTCAAACTCATAGGCAGACTTAACAGAATAGATTGGATAAAACTGTGCCCATTCACAAAAGTAGGGGAAAACGAGACGGCACAGATTTCACGTTATGTACAACAGGAGAAATCTGACTGAATTAAGAACCTTTTCACTTGGTGAATAGTCAGGATACACTTGGATGCGTTGTAAATGGATGTTCAATGGACATGTTCAAGAGGGGATTAGATGATTATTGCGACTATAAGAAATGTGTAACGGTATGAGGGAATGTAGGAAATCACTACTCTGTAACGAACTCAGATGAAGAGCTAGTGCAAACATCACGGGTCAAATGACCTTATGGGCCTTACGAATTCTGTGTGGTTTGGTGCGATGTCTCAAGAGTTCTCCAACTCTAATAATACTGTGTCTCCATAACCTCACTGATCCGGTGCGATCTATTCTAACCTCTGAAACATCCATCGGTCAAAGCACCCCTCCTTATCTCTTTAACTCATACAGGCCATTTTATAAACCTTCTTTCTCTGGAATTTCCTCTAAATACTCCCTCTCTATGTAATAGTTCTCAAAGCCTGACAGCTCTCCCTTTGTCTGT
>NW_025162921.1:0-1586 GCF_004010195.1 Chiloscyllium plagiosum
CTGATCCATGCTGCAGGTCCACCGGTCGCTTTTGCGCCCCAGTCCTTCACTGGTAACATTAAAATTCAATGTTTAGTCATAAGGGGAATGATTTAAGTTCAGTTTGGGTCATTTTCTTGTCTTCCGTAAGTTACATGCAGGCGCTTGTGAAAAAGCACCTGAAAAAGCACAGAATGTCCGGCAGCATCTGATGAGCAGAGAATTGAACTAATTTGTCAGTTTCCTGATGAAGGGCTTATGCTGGAAAGTCGACTGTTCTGCTCCTCGGATGCTACTTTTTTTTTTCCAGGGCCATACGTTTCGATTCTGATCTCCAGCATCTGCAGTCCTCAGTTTCTCCCTGTGCACATGCATTAAAACATTCCGAGGATTGAACTTGTTAAAATTTGCATGAAACAGCATCATTTCACTTACCTTCCAAATCACATGCTGCATCTGAAGAGCGCCTTCACATGCTACATGAACCAGGGACATGGAAACCATCTTTTGTCACAGAGGTCTGCAAACTCTCTCCAATTCATTTGTTCACCATTGTTGTACCCGTACTGCCAAAATAGGCCACTCACGTATGTCATTTCTGCTACAGGTTCGCTCACTTACCTTCCACGTCAAAGTCATTATTGCGGACTCAGTACTCTCTGTTTCGGGTTATTGACAGCGTCCTTTTCAGCAACGCAGCCGCGTTGAATGACATCCTTCCGGGCTGTGTAATATACTCAACGACGTAAACAACTTCATTCTCTATTTCTGCGAAAGTCGTTGAATAGGCAGAATGGTCTCCTCATGTCTCATTGTAACGATCCTGTCTGTGTGAATGGGTTCGTCATCTACTTCGGTCGCGACCTCGAGGAGTGCATAGGGAGACAAATACACGGAGTTGGGGCAACAGTTGTCAATTAGGCTGCACAATTCAGTATGCGCATGGCTGATCCCAGTGTGTGCGACCATCCAGTTGTGTGTCACGATCATGTTGTGTCGGACCATCCAACTTGTCAGCCCATCCGATTTTGACTGACCATTCCATGTGTCTGACCATCCGACTGTGTCTGAGCATCCGAGGGTTGTCTCACCATCCGCTTATGTCTGTCCATGCCTTTCCAATCTGAACTCAATAAACATCAACTCTCCTGCCCAGAAAAGATCGGTCGAGCTCAGCCATGAATACCTTTATTAACCGAATCTTCACTGCTCCCTGACGAGAAGGACATTACAGATAACATAACCATAAAGATCCAAAAGACGTCATTTTAAAACTTGTGTTAATCTAACATCAAATCACCGCCTGTTTGAAACATAAGAGCACAATAATTAGGAATAGATGTAAAGTGTTCAAACTTTCCTAGCCTGTTACCACTCTCTTTCTAACCAAACATGTATCAAACCCAGCCTCAGGTCGTGTCTCGCAAAGAAATTACAAGACAGCATGACACCACACAAGCATAAAATAGAAACAAAATTAGGACAGTTGCCCCATCGAGTCTGATTAGCAATGGCTAATATGATTCCGAAAAGCATCCTTTTGCTTTCACTCTGTAACTCATTATCCTTTTATGAATAAAAAAGAACCTACTTGTCTTAAAGACACA
>NW_025162922.1:0-1586 GCF_004010195.1 Chiloscyllium plagiosum
GAACAATGCACTGGCAGCCTCTCATTTGAAAAAAAGGAGTGGTTGAAAAATGTTGCACTATAAATGAACTTAAGCTGCATTTTTGTTAATTTCTGCGTAGCCCTCCGAGTCCATGTGTGGCATTGGGTTCTGAAGCCAGAAGTCAATACTGGGAATGGTATTGGCACGTTGAACATTGTATGTAGGCCCAGCACGTGGGGAACTGTAACTTTGAAAGGAATCTGGATCGCCATGTACACCAATCACTTAAAGCAATATTACAGGAGCAGAAAGCAGGAAGGAATATAAATGCTGTATTCACCTTCATTTCAGGGGCATTTGAGGACAGGAGTAAATGTATCTTACTGCAGCTGTACAGGGCCTTGGTGAGACCCTATCTCGAACATAGTGCAGCATTGTGTGCAGTTTTGGTCTCTTTTCCTAACAGATGACAAACCTGACATTGAGGGAGAGCAGCAAAGGATGAGCAGACTGATCGCTGGGATGACAGACTTGTTGTGGGAGCAGAGTTTGGGGCAACTGGACCTGTATTCAATGGGGTTTAGGAAAATGAGTGGAAATCTCAGTGAAACATATAACACTCTGACAGGGCGAGACAGATTAGAAGCAGGGATGGTAATTCCCCTGGGTGGGACGTCTAAAACAAGGGGCCGCAATATTAGGTACAGACTGGCCACTTTGCATTGAGATGAGAATAAATGCCTGCACTCAGAGACTGGCGAACCAGGTGTACTCTCTCCCAGGTCAGGCTGTGGAAGTCAAGGATTTCTGGAAACTAAAGGGATATGGAGAGAGCAGGAGTATGGTGTGAAGATAGAAAATCAGCTATCATTTCAGGTTGTTCTCCAATAACGCAATAACTGTGTTCCTGTGCAACACTGTGGTGTACAAAATGGTGTACAATATTAATAATGGGGTCGATGGTAAAAAGAGGGTAAGTGGAGAACCCCCAAAAATATCAGTAAAAGCCAAAACTTAAATTTGGTCTAACACACAATAGGACAGTCGAAATAAATCTTCAAATTACATGTTGTAATGGAACAGTGCTGTAAATGTAACACTTTCACACTTCAGTCACTCACTGGTGCACGTACCTTTCACCACAATCTTCACCAGACAGCGTGCGAGGGCTGACTGACCAGGTGATGCCGATGCCGAATTCCAGTTCTCTCCAGGATTCTCCCCACAGTTTGAAATAAAGTGCTTTCGAAATATAGACTACAATTCCCAGTTTCCGGCTCAGTTTCGAGACCTGCAGAGCCGATTGCATTACTGATTTTGCTGAACACATTGATTGTACCTTTTGTAAACAGAGGGATCCTGAGGCTGGGTTTACTGTTCAGTTGGTGCCTGACATGGAATCGCGTCGCAGTAAACTCCAGTTCACTTTATAAAAAAGGTTCATGAATTGCATTGCAGCCGAAATGTATTTAATCAACACGCGTTATCAGTGAACTGCCTGTACATAGAATGGAGGCGCAAAACTGATGGGCTGAATGGACTACAACATATTAAGGGATATATATATATTGTATGGGGAAAACTGTGTTGAAGAGATATTCGGCCATTAACTAGAATAGGGAAAG
>NW_025162923.1:0-1586 GCF_004010195.1 Chiloscyllium plagiosum
ACTCTCTTACAGGTAAATATCCATCGGCCTCCTCTTCAAATACTTTCAGTCATCTAGCTCCCAGAACACGCTTAAGAAGAGAAATCCTGACATTAAACACCACCTGTTTGAAGAAAACACTTGCTGATCCTATGTCATGGCTTATTGACACAAGGCTTCCGGTAAAAATGACTGGCCTCGATATCAAGGCAGTGGTTGACTTCTGTGACATCAAGGAGTTTAACAAAGATGGAATAATGGGAATCAGAGTAAACTCTCCCGTGTTTGGAGTCAAACATTGCACAAAGGAAGATGTTCATCATCTCAGCCCTGGGAATGTGGGAGATCCTCAGAGTAGCTTCATCTTCACAAACATGTTCAATTGCTTCATCAATGTCCACCCGTTCCCACACTAGCCACCATAAGATCAGAAGTAGGGAAGGTCACTGAAGATTCCATAATGTTCAGAACGTTTTATCTCCGGTCAGCTCCTGAACCAGTCTGTGTCCATGTGCAGCAAGACCGGGACTCCATTGGGGCTTGTTCTGTTAAAGAGTCCGTAACATTCATGTAACAGTACTGCCTGGCACTGCATATTGCCACAGTAAAATAAGAGTTCATTCAGCACCTCATGCTGGTTTCACTGGAATATAAGGAAGTCATTAAGACCATTGACACTATTGGAGACGAACAGGGACAGCCCATTCAGTGCCTCCAGCTTATTACTCAGGAAGAGAAGGAGTCTAGTGTCATGCACCACACCAGGGCCCCTCGAAAATATTTGAAGGTGGCAGCCTAGACTCTATTGTTTCTTTTAAGGAATATTCAGACACAGATTGTCACAAACATTTCTACAATCCAGGAATTGTAAACAACATCAAGACAAAATTCAGAGAGAACAACAGCCAGGAGACATCCACTGAAACTTCCAACTCTGTGGAGACAACAATAGTTTCTGATGCTGCTGAGAAACCAAAACCCAGAGATCCTAATCTGTGAGAGCTGGCCACATCCATTCAGGCTGCATTAAAATAAACCCAAGGCCTCCCTCGCTGATAACTCAAGTGGTCTGAACTAGTCAGTTCAATCGTTCAATCTTCCTTTTAAAAGAAACCAGGACAAAATAACCTCTTAAAGTTACAGCATCATCACACTTGTCAGCACATCGAGCTGTCAAACTGAAACTAGGGGTAACCCAAACAGTTTATTCGCCTTGTTCATTAGGACGAGGAAGAAGCCAGTCAGCCTCTTGAGTCTTTTACACAGCAACATGGAGAGGCCATTCAGCCCCTTAAGCCACTTATACAGGAGCAAGAGGAGGCCATTCCCCCCTCAACGCACTTACACAGGGACAGAATGAGGCAATTGATGCTCATTTCTGATGATGGCCTTATGCCGAAATGACGATTCTCCTGCTCCTCGGATGCTGCCTGACCAGCTGCGCTTTTCCAGCAAACCACTCTCTACTCTGAGATCCAGCATTGGCAGTCCTCACTGTTTCCTAATTGATGTTCGAACATGATGAACAATTGGAGCAGAAGCTGCACAGACAGACTGTTCCATGTTGTTCCTCGTGGCTCCGTTGCTCATGATAAACACGTCGGACG
>NW_025162924.1:0-1586 GCF_004010195.1 Chiloscyllium plagiosum
GCTGCTCCGGGACACACTGCCCATGCGCTGCTCCGGGACGCACTGCCCACGCACTGCTCTGGGACACACTGCCCACACTCTGCTCCAGGACTCACTGCCCACATGCTGCTCCAGGACTCACTGCTCACATGCTGCTCCTGGACTTACTGCCCACGTGCTACTCCGGGACACAATACCCACGTGCTTCTCCGGGACTCACTGCCCACGTACTTCTCCGGGACACACTGCCCACGTGCTTCTCCGGGACACGCTGCCCACGTGCTACTCCGGGACACAATGCCCACGTGCTTCTCCGGGACTCACTGCCCACGTACTTCTCCGGGACACGCTGCCCACGTGCTTCTCCGGGACACGCTGCCCACGTGCTGCTCAGGGATTCACTGCCCACGTGCTGCTCAGGGATTCACTGCCCACGTGCTACTCTGGGACACACTGCCCATGTGCTGCTCTGGGACTCACTGACCACACGCTGCTCTGGGGCTCACTGCCCACGTGCTGCTCTGGGACTCACTGCCCACGTGCTGCTCTGGGACAACTGTCCACGCGCTACTCCCAGACTCACTGCCCACATGCTACTCCGGGACACACTGCCCAGACACGACCATGGGACTCACTGCCCACATGCTGCTCCGGGACTCACTGCCCACATGCTGCTCCAGGACTCACTGCCCACTTGCTACTCTGGGACTCACTGCCCACGTGCTGCTCTTGGATTCACTGCCCACACTCTGGGACTCACTGCCCACGTGCTGCTCTTGGATTCACTGCCCACGTGCTACTCCGGGACACACTGCCCACGTGCTGCTCCGGGACAGACTGCCCACGTGCTGCTCTGGGACACAATGCCCACGCGCTACTCCGGGACTCACTGCCCACGTGCTGCTCAGGGACACACTGCCCACGTGTTGCTCCGGGACTCACTGCCCACGTGCTGCTCCTGGACACACTGGCCACGTGCTACTCTGGGACTCACTGACCGCGCGCTGCTCTGGGATTCACTGACTGCGTGCTGCTCTGGGACACACTGACCACGTGCTGCTCCGGGACACACTGCCCATGTGCTGCTCCGGGACTCACTGCCCGCGTGCTGCTCTGGGACTCACTGCCCACGTGCTGCTCTGTGACACACTATCCACGCACTACTCCCGGACTCACTGCCCACGCTCTGCTCCGGGACACACTGCCCACGCACAACTACGGAACTCACTGCCCAGGTTCTGCTCCAGGACACACTGCCTACATGCTGGTCCGGGACTCACTGCCCACGTGCTTCTCTGGGACTCACTGACCGCACGCTGCTCTGGGACTCACTGACCGCACGCTGCTCTGGGGCTCACTGCCCACGTGCTGCTCTGAGTCTCACTGCCCACGTGCTAATCTGGGACACACTGCCCACGTGTTACTCTGGGACACACTGCCCGCGTGCTACTCTGGGACACACTGCCCACGTGCTACTCTGGGACTCACTGACTGCATGCTGCTCTGGGACACACTGCCCACGTGCTACTCCGGAACTCACTGCCCACGTGCTGCTCCTGGACTCACTGACTGCGTGCTGCTCCGTGACTCACTGGCCACGCGCTACT
>NW_025162925.1:0-1586 GCF_004010195.1 Chiloscyllium plagiosum
CTTCTCTTGAGACTCCCCCATCCTGGGGAAAATTCAGCTACCGTTAACTGTATCTATATCTCTCATTATCTTATAAACTTCTATAAGGTCACCTCTCAATCTCCAGGCTCCTGTGAAAAACGACTCAGTATATCCTGCCATTTTTCAGATCTCAAGCCTTCCATACCCAGCAACATCCTGGTATATCTCTTCTGAACTCCTTGCAGCAGAATAATATCCTCCCTATAACTGGGTGACCAGAACTGGACAGAGTGTTGCAGAAGAGGCCTCACTAATATCGGTACAATCTCAACATGACGTCCCAAATCCTACACTCAATGGACTGAGCAATAGTTAATCATGCCAAGCACTGCCTTATCCATCCTGTGATGCAAACTTCAAGAATTATGTACCCAGAGGTCGCTCTGCTCTGAAACACTAACAGAGGCCCTAACATTAATTGTATAAGCTCTACCCTTGTTTGTTTTACCAAATTTATTAGGTTGCATTTATTCAAATTGAATTCCTTCTACAGTTTTTCAGCACATTCACTCATCAAGATCCCTTTGTAATCTTAAAATCCTCCTTCACTGTTAACTATTCCACCCTCCAAACTTCCAGCCCATCTCACGTGGCTGTCAATGGTACAAATACCTTTGCTCGGGGCTCCACATTTTCTTCCCTAGCATCGCCTGTCTTACAATTAATCAGGTCCTGGGGCTTTCCATACCTTTGTGTTATAAAGCTTCCAGCACCATCTCTTCTACAACATTGACTCTTTTCAAGTCATAGAGATGTACAGCATGGAAACAGACCCTTCGGTCCCACTGGTCCATGCTGACCAGAAGATCTAAACAAATCCATCTCATTTACCAGCATTTGGCCTATGTACCACGAAACCATTATAATTCATATTCCCATCCAGATACCTTTTAAATGTTGTGATAGTATCAGTATCTGTTACATTCTCTCTCAGTTCGTTTCATACACGCATCACCTTATGCAAGAAAAACTGTTCCTTCGGTCCCTTTTAAATCTTTCCCCTCTAAACCTAAACTTATGCCCTCTAGGTTTGGACTATCCAATCCTTGGGAAAAGGCCTTGAATGTTTACCATATCCATACCCCTCATGTTTATATAAACGTCTGTCAGGTCACCCCTCAGTCTCGGATGCTCCAGGGAAAATAACCCCAGCTTATTCAGCAACAGCCCTAGCAACATCTTGTCAATCTTTTCTGAGCACTTTCCAGTTTCACAACGTCATTCCTAGAGCAGGGAGGCTGGAATTGCAGAGAACTCCAATTGTGGTCTAACGTATTACTCTTGTTCCCTGAGTTCCCCAGTCTTTGTCCACAGTAAGTTCTGGAGTGAAAAAGTTGTTTAGGGTCTTTGCAAATATCCTAAAGTTCCATACATAAATTGCCTCATTGATCTTTCAGGGCCCTTATTTTGTCTCGAGTTACTCTTTTACTCAATATATTTATACAATCACTTTTGTATTCTCCTTATCCTTCTCTGAGGAGAAAGTGAGGTCTGCAGATGCTGGAGATCAGAGCTGGAAATGTATTGCTGGAAACTCGGATTTCACCAGTTTCCTCATTTCCCCT
>NW_025162926.1:0-1586 GCF_004010195.1 Chiloscyllium plagiosum
TTACATTGGGGGTTAACCCACAGCAGTTCAAGATGTCAGCTCACCCCCACCTTCTCAAGGGCAACTAAGGACATGCATAAAATGCTGGCAAGCCAGCGACACCCACACCCCATAAGATAAATAAAAGATAATAGTTCAGTGTGTGTGTGTGTGTGTGCGCGTGTGAGAGAGAGAGAGAGAAAGACCATATCTGAGTGTGTGTGTCTCTGTGTGTAAGAGAGAGAGAAAAACACTGTGCCTGAGCGTGTGTGTGTAAGAGATTGAGTCAGAGAGACAGAGAGAGAGAGACCATGCATCTGCGTGTGTGTGTGAGAGAGAGATAGCGAAAGACTGTTTGTGTGTGTGTGTGTGGGCAGGGGGAGTGGGAGTGTGGTGATGTGAGGATGCTGTTATCTTAAATATGTTATTTTGTCCTGTGTTTTTTTGACGAGAGATTGTAAGGGCAGAGGTGCCAAAAAGTCCAGAGTGTTTGTAGCTTTTTCTTTAAAAAAGTTTAACAATGGAAAAGGAGTGGCCAGTTCAGGTTCTTCCAGTTTTGGTCTCGCTGTAGCATTCCCAAGATGTTTTGAGTATCAGAAGGTTGCAAGCTTCAGTAAATGATTCCTAACTGAGCACTCGGGCATTTCTCTGGATATTGTTCTCTCCTGCCTGTACGAATATGAGTTTGAATTAACGTTTTTGCCAAGGGGTGTGTTTATGAGATATTACAACATTGGAACAGGAAATTAGTAAGTTACTGTATCAAGTAGTAGGTTATGTTTTCCGATCGTTTAGTTATTCTTAATGCGACTTTCTTTCATTTGTGTTTCAACCGTAGTGCTTAAGTGAATTCTGTGAGGCTTAATGCAGAGTGGTTTAACCAGTTGCATCACACCTGGAACATCAATGTCACATTTGCCTTTAGACAAAGAAAACCTTATTTATCCTATCCATGCCTCAATGATTTTACAAACCTCTGTAAGGTCACCCCTCAGCCACCGACGCTCCAGGGAAAACAGCTGCAGCTTCTTCAGTCTTTCCTTGTCGCTCAAACCGTCCAACCCTGACAACATCCTTGTATATCTTTTCTGAAACCTTTCAAGTTTCACAGCATCCTTCCTTTACGAGGGAAATTGCACGCAATATTCTAACAGTGGCCTAACCATTGCCCTGTATAGCTGCAACATGACCTCCGAACTCCAATACTCAATGCTCTGACCAACAAAGGGAAGCATACTCAATGCCTTCTTCACTATGCTGTCTTCCTGGGACTACACTTCCGCAGAACTATGAACTCCAAGGTTTCTTTGATCAACAACACCCCCCAGAAAATTACCATGAAGTGTGTAAGCCCAGCCCTGATTTGCCTTTCCAAAAATGCAGCACCTTGCATTTATCTAAATTATACTCCATCTACCAACCTTTGGCCCATTGGACCATCTGATCAAGATCCTGTTATACTTTGAGGTAACCTTCTTCGCTGTCCATTACACCGACAATGTTGGTGTCATCTGCAAACTTACTACATATACATTCTATGTTCACATCCAAATCTTAAATGTAATGATGAAAACCAGTGGATCCAGCACTGATCCTTGTGGCACATC
>NW_025162927.1:0-1587 GCF_004010195.1 Chiloscyllium plagiosum
ATCTTACGTGACTTCTATCCCACTTCTGGGGCAGGTGTGCTGGTATCCCGACGGATGGCCTCCGTCAGTGGCTCAATCCCCAACGTAAACAACAATGGTGAAAGATGTCAACCTTTGCGGCTGCCTGGAGAAATATTAATATTACTGATTGGAACACCATTAGTGAGAACTGCAGCCAGAGGATCGCGGTAAATGACCCTCACCCACTTGATAAAAACTTTGCATAAAGCAAACCGTTCTACTGTACAGAAGAGATCCGACCACTCAACCCAATCAAATGCCTTCTCTCATCTAAAGAGATCAATAATACCTGGACAGATTGTTGTTGAGACTCTTGGATCATATTGAGTAAATTCTTACCATTGTAGGAAGATCTGCGGTCCTTTATAAAGCATGTTTGGTCCTCTTTGGCAACGGAAGGCAGCAAAGTTTCCAGCCTTAATGCACGGATCTCAGACAGGATTTTGAAACCAACATTTAAAAGTGAGATTTGCGTGTAAGAAGCACAATCCTCCAGGGTCTTCCTTTCTTCAGCATCAGAGAGATATGAGCCTCTAAAGGATGGAGGGAGGGGTTTGTGACTGTATGAGTGGCGGAACACGTTAAACATCAGCCCTGACAATAGGTTTATAAATTATTTATAAAATTCACTAGGAAATCGGTCAGGAACGTGCGCCTTTACATTCTGAAGCTGCTTCGCACCCTCCTGCACTGACCATGGTGCATTAAGGCACAACACTTATTCAGGGGTTACTCCTGGAAAACCCAGGTTCTTGAAAAATGACTCCATTTTAATCCATCTATCCTCAAAATGTTCAGTCTGAAATAATTCGGAGAAAAATCTCGGACAGGAGGCATTAATATTTTGGAATTGAAGGTAAGGATCCCAGTACCTTCCGTAATTGAGGTAATGGCTTGAGAGGGGCGCTCGTTTTCCTGGCAATATAGAATAAATGCCTGCCTGGCTGATAACCGTGTTCAGACAGCCTTTGTTTTGCAAAAGTAAGTTCCTTCTTGGCTGTCTGTGTGAGCGTGGAATTCACTGTAGACCGAAGCATTGTGATCCTCTGCAGCTTAGCCACTGAGGGTCAATCACAGTATGCCCTCTCGGCTGCCCTCAGCTCTGCCTCAAACCAGCGTTCCTGCTCGCCCTTCTGCTGCATCCTAAGGAATAATTATTACCTTGGCATAAGCCTTAGCAATTTCTCATAGAGTGGATGAGTTACTGGTTGAATCTGAATTAATGGCTGAGAAAGATCTGAAATTATTGCAGTGGGCAGCCCAGTGGCACAGTGGCACAATGGTTAGCACTGCTGCTTCATAGTGCTAGAAACCCGGGTTCAATTCCCGCCTCAGTTGACTGACTGTGTGGAGTTTACGCATTCTCCCCGTATCTGCGTGGGTTTCCTCCAGGTGCTCCGGTTTCCTCCCACAGTCCAAGAATGTGCAGGTAAGGTGAATTGGCCGTGCAAAATTACCCGTAGTGTTAGGTGAAGGTGTAAATGTCGGGAAATGGGCCTGGGTGGGTTGCGCTTCGGCGGGTCAGTGGGGACCTGTTGGGCCAAATGGCCTGTTTCTGCACTTTAA
>NW_025162928.1:0-1587 GCF_004010195.1 Chiloscyllium plagiosum
TACCTGAAGCGGGAAATCTGCATTTTAAAAAGGACATGGACATTTAACGGGCTATTTCTGCAAATAAATTGAAATGGACAAAATTACATTTCAAAGGGATGTAGGCACATTCAAAGGGATATCTTAATATGCAAAATGACGCAGTCATATCAAAATGAATCCACATTTCGATGAGACGTTGCCCTATTTATAAGTAGAAATGACCCTTTAAGAGACATAGTCATATCGAGGGGCAAGATTGCACTTAGAGGAACACAACACATTTAAAGGGCATAACTACATTTGAAGGGGTATTTTTATATTTAAAAAGACACATTGAAATCTTATAATTAAAAGTACATGGTAATATTTAGAAAGCGTGACCATGTTCGAAATAGTGCAGCCACTTTATAAGAAAAGCAATTTGGGCTGGGGGGTAAGATTTAATTTTTAAGAAAATAAGCAAATTATTACAATTTGGAATGATCTTGAAGGGATGATGGTAGCAGTAAGTGGCAAACGTTAATACAAAATTCTTGAAAAGAAAATTATTCCAGATATATGCGGATGCAGGAAAATAATTCAACAAAAGAGCCATTACAAATTTATGGAGCAAACAATATCCTTTTGAGAGATATAAATGGGAGCATCAATATTTAAGTAGGAATTCCAATTTTTGTTCTCCTCACAAAAATCTGTCTTGTCAGGGTGCAGTGTAAGCCAGTACAATTTGTTATGCCACAGTAGGCCTTGCAACTCAACCTCATTGTGTCCTCACCTAATATTCATATAGGTGCTTAGCAGTCAAGTTTTCAAGGGAAAGAGGGGATGATGAAAGTGATGCTCACATTCCATGAACAAATAAGTGCTGCACACTGCATGTGTCAGAATTAAATGATCAGAAAAATTCTGAACTCACGGCAAACAGTTTGTGCACACTGCCGTTATTTCTACTTATTCTTATCATTTTGATTGCGATTTAGTCTGTACCAAATTAAGAGCAGCCTTGGTTTACGTTTCATTGGCAATTCTACATGTTGACTTTCTATTATCACAATCTCTTTGACATTCTTCTATGTATTTAAATTAATCTTCAGATTTTTCCAACTGAATGACATTACCAGACCGAAAATTCACAGCCTAAAAAACATTTTGGCATTTGATGAAGTTATTTGGGCAACAGCAATAGCAAATGAAATATCAAAGAAATACAAAGTTATGAGGAGGGTCACATATCTTGTTTAACCAAATGCAATGGCAGTGCAGAGAATTTCAGAAATGCGCAATAAATATTCAGTGTACCCCTTATTCAACTCATTCAAGAATTTCAAATTGTGTTTGAGGCAATTCAATGGCAAATGGCAACATTTGTTTATTAATATCCGGGCTAACTGCGCACATTTCAATACAAGTTTCAGAAAGATTTCAGCAGCTCTTTTCAAAGAGTGAACATGCTTTCAGACTTTAACAATGTTTCTGAATATATCAATGTCACTATTCTCAATGTTAAAGATCAGCCATTTCAGAATGTCATTTAAACGTAGAGTTTTTCTAACAATAGGTGTGAATTCTGTCTGTGTCCCAATATCGAGTCAGACTAACATTGTT
>NW_025162929.1:0-1587 GCF_004010195.1 Chiloscyllium plagiosum
ACTCCGACCTTGAATTGACTTTGCAAAATGCAAAAACTCACATTTAACCATATCCAACACCATTTGTCATTTCTTGACCCACGTCCCAAACTGATCAAGGTCCTGCTGCAATTTCTGATAACCTTCCTCACTATCCACGAGACCACATTTTTAGGGCCATCTGCAATCTTAATAATCATGCCTTGTACATTCTAAACTAAATCATTATACATAAAACAAACAGTAATGGTCCCAGCCCCGACCATTGACGCACTTCACTAGTGACAGGCTTCCAGTCCAACAAGCATCCTTCCACTATTACTCTCTGCTTCCTACCATTAAGACAATTTTGTATCTAATTTGCCATGTTCCCACCCCATTCCATGCAATCTACCCTTCCAAAATTGAGTACCATGTGAACCCTTATTGCAATCCTTACTAAAATCAATTGGGCTACATATTCCACCCTGCCTTCGTCAACGTTGCTGGTCATTTCATCAAAGAACTCGAATAAATTTGTGAACCATGATCTCCCATACACAAAGCCGTGCTGACTGTTCCTTATCACACCCTGCCTTTCCAAATGTATGTTTATCTCATATCTCAGAATCTTCTTAAGTACCTTACCCACAGATGTCCAGTTTACTGGTCTATAGTTCCCAGGTTTTTCTTTGTAGCCCTTCTTGAATAAGGGCACAAAAGTCCCTGTCCTCCAGTCATCTGGGGCCTCACCAATGGCCAGCGATGATGTAAAATTTTCAGCCAGGCCCCCGCAATCTCTTTTCTGTCTTCTTGCAATGTTCTTCGATATATCTGGTTTATAGAAATACTGCAAAGTCTGAAACAAAAGTCAATTTCTTTAACGTAAAAAACACCCAACAGTGAGAAAGTGATTTCATGATGGTTAACATAATAAATTAAAGATTATATTAATCATAAGAAGTGACTTCAGAAGAAATCCAGACATTATGGAAACCTGAGAAATTTTGGAAATTTATAATCCAGGAAAGGAGGGCCATGAAACTGATATGGAAATCAGAAAGCGAACATGCATGCTAACAAACAGGAACACAAAGACTGCATAAATCTACGATCTATATTTCAAAGGAAATAAAATAAAAGCATGGTCAAATGTGGAAATTTGTAATCGGAAGAGGATTGCTTATTGTGGAGAACAGGGAAATGGCCGAGAAAATAACCAATTACTTTGCATCTGTCTTGATGGAAGAAGACCCAGAAAATCACCCAGAAATAACATGATCATATAGGACTTGTGGAACTAAAGGCACAAAGTCAATTCATATCAGTAACAAGATAATACTTGAACATGGAGTTGGGTGAAGCATTGGTAAGTCTAACGAAACAGATGTAATTCATTTCAAAATCTCATAAAATAAATCAGCAATAGATGTATTAATTGTTGTGGTTCTCTTCGCCAAGCTTGGAATTTGTGTTACAGTCGTTTCGTCCCCTATCTAGGTGAGATCCTCAGTGCTTGGGAGCCTCCTGTGAAGCGCTTCTGTGTTGTTTACTCGGGCATTCATAGTGGTTTGTCTCTGCCGCTTCCGGTTGTCAGTTCCATCTGTCCGCTGCAATGGCCGGTATATT
>NW_025162930.1:0-1587 GCF_004010195.1 Chiloscyllium plagiosum
CTTTGCTCTTCTTAACTCTCTCATTAAATCCTTACTAGTTGATCAGTAACTCTCCATCGCCTTATCTCAACCATCTTGTCCCATCAACACATAAGCTTCCTTCTTCCGCTTAACAAGAGCTGCAATTTCTGCAGTAAACCACAGTTCTCTTCCCTTATCACTTCCTCCCTGCCTGACAGAGACATACCTATCAAGAACACGCAATATCTGTTCCTTAAACCAGTTCCACATTGCCATTGTCTGCATCTCCTGCATTTTGCTACCCCATTCTATGCATTCTATGATGCAAAACAATTCAGCTCACACTGGAAGTTATTCAGTACACACAGGAGTTTTATATTCATGAGAATAAACACCATTAGCTTTCAAGGCACTTAAGTTCAAGAAAACTATTTTGCTGAGCATATGTCCAAAGCTGACCAGTGGAACACCACTTTACAGTATAATCCCAAATTCAACTATTTAAAGAAAGCAACCAATTTATTTAATGTTAAAAATAAATATTAAACAACAATTATTCACAACTCTAAGCCACCCCCAACCCCCCCCCCCCACCCACCACCACCACCCTTTCTCTTAACTGCTTACTATCTGCCTCCAACTCTATAACAGTATGCTGTTCCAGTAAGGAACTGATTAAGCCTGCTTCAACCTAATTTCAAAACCACACAATCACTGTCTTCTTTTGTGTCTTCACTCTTCCAGCTGAGGATCTGCGAGGTCATCTTGTCTCTTTTTACTGTGAGTATGTTTCACATGAAAAGGTATCTTTGATTGAGAGTGTTTCCTAAATCTTGGAGCGATGTTAGATGGGCAATTAGCTCTCTATGAGTTTCTCTCTTTATGAAATTGCTCTCTGACCAATTTTCAAAATGTCCGCATTTTTATGCCCCCAACATTGGATCGTCTCATTGGTTTGATGTTGACTCAACAATAATTATAAACTCAATTGGGTTTTATATCCTGGGGCATAATTTAAACTAATTAGTTAAATTAGAATTGTTGTCAAAACAACAACCAAAACTCAGGTATTCATTTCACAGCCAAATGTTACATAATTTCAATATTGGACTACCATCTAGTCATATCACACAGGAGCTTGTAATCTCTCAGTTCAGAATAGCATCCACTCTCTTTAAACACATTCAACAGCATAACATATCCCTCTTAACAAAAAATGAACCATCTTAATGAGAAATGGTTTCATATCAATTTCTGCACACATATATATAATGTTGTAATCAGTCAACTCTTATCTACATCACATTTTTACAACCCACAACATGTACAATTTGTAAATTAAAAGTCTGGAACGTAAGACTCCAATGAAATTGTCTCATATTTTTGTCTTTAAATCTTTCCAAGAATGTAAGAGGACTGTGGTCCGTGTACACAACTGTCTCCAACACATTGCTTGTCACATAAACATTAAAATGCTGTAAGTACCAAACTCAATAATTCTTTTCAGATGGTAGAATATTTTCTCTGCTGGGTGTTGAGTTTCTTTGTAAAGTAGCCAATTGGCTGTTCAATTCCATCATCATCTTCCTGTAACAGTACAGCTCCAACTCCAATATTGCAAGAACC
>NW_025162931.1:0-1587 GCF_004010195.1 Chiloscyllium plagiosum
CTTCACCCTTCCCTTCTGAGCAACGGGGACAGGTTCTGTGCCAGAGGCCTGAGCCCCATTACTTCTCCTGCGCGCTTTTATAGGGAAGAATCCTACCCGGCTGCCCCTCTGGTCTTCGTCACTTCCCCCTGCTGCTCCCGCTCTTTCTGTGAAGAGACAAAAAAACACCACTGCCCGCTCCCGGTAAGTAATTTTAAAACAAACGGTCTCACCTTCGCTGTAACCTTCCGGGTTCCTTTACACTCTGCTGCTGCTCGCACTCAAAACGCAGGCTCTGTGTCCTTGCTATCCCACTTGGCTGTCTGAAGCTGCAGTAGCCAGAACCTTACTGATCACAGTCAGTGGATTCATGGGAATTGCATATCTCCCAGTTCTAGAGTCTCCAGTAGAAATCGTTGATTTTTACCTACTCTGCCTTTTCCTATTAGTATAAAACATGGAATAGTACAGCACAGTCCAGGCCCATCGAACCATGATGTTGTGCCGAGGCATTTATCTTAATCTAAGGCCAACCTAACCTACACACCCCTCAATTTACTGCCGCCCATGGGCTTGCCCAACAGTTGCTTAAATGTCCCTAATGTCTCTGACTACTACCACCACTGGCAGTGCATCCACGCACCCATCACTCTCTGCAGAAGAACCTACCTCCGACATCGCCCCGAAATCTTCCTCCAATCACCTTAAAATTATGGCACCTTGTGACAGCCACTTCTGCTCTGGGGAAAGGTCTCTGGCGATCCACTCATTACCTCATACACTTCTATCAAGTCACCTCTCTTCCTTCTTCTCTCCAGTGTGAACAGCCCTGGCTCCCTGAACCTCTCTTCATAAGACAAGCCCTCCAATCCAGGGCTCTTGCCCGAAACATTGATTCTTCTGCTTCTCAGATGCTGTCTACCTTGCTGTGCTTTTCCAGCACCACACTCTCTGAAGACCTCCAATCCAGGCAGCATCCTGGTAAATCTCCTCTGCATGCTCTCTAAAGCATCTACATCTTTCCTATGATGAGGTGACCAGAACTGGACACAATATTCCAAGTGTGGTCTACCCAGGATTTTATGGAGCTGCAGCAAAATCTCGCAGCTCTTAATCTCAATCCCCCTGTTAATGAAAGCCAAAACACCATCTGCCTTCTTAACAATCCGATTGACTTGAGTGGCAACTTTGAGGGATCCATATACATGGACCCCAAGGTCCCACTGTTCCTCCACACTGCCAAGAATCCGGTCTTAAACTCTGTATTTAGCATTCAAATTCAACCTTTCAAAATGGATCACTTTGCATTTATCCAGGTTGAACTCCATCTGCCACTCCTCAGTCCAGCTCTACATCCGGTCAATGTCTTGTTGTAGCCTGCAACAACCCTCAACATTGTCTACGACACCACCAACTTTTGTGTCATCGGCAAACTTACTAACCCAACCTTCCACTTCTTTATCCAAGTCATTATAAAAACTACTAAGAGCAGAGGCCCAAGAACAGATCCCTATGGGTCACCACTGGTCACCGACCTCCAGCGGAATACTTTCCATCCACTACCACTCGCTGTCGTCTTTCGGCCAGCCAATTCTGTATCCAGATTGG
>NW_025162932.1:0-1587 GCF_004010195.1 Chiloscyllium plagiosum
CGTTCAGTACAGAAACAGACCCTTCAGTCCCACTGGTCTATTAAGACCAAATATCCTCAATTAATCCAGTTCCATTTGCTCGCATTTCGCCAATTTGCTCCCAAACTCTTCCTATTGAAATACCCATCCAGGTGTCTTTTAAGTGTTACAGTACACACATCCACCACTTTCTCTGGCAGCGCATTTCTGACACACACCGCCATCTTCGTGAATAGTTTGCCCCTTAGATCTCTTCCAATTCTTTCCCCTCTCCTTAAACCTATACCCTCCAGTTCTGGAATCCCCTGCACCGGGGAAAAGTCTTCACTTCTTCATTCTATCCATGCCCCTCATAATTTTATAAATTTCTGTAAGGTCACCCCTCAGCCTCCGATGCTCCATGGGAAATAGCCCCACTGGATTCAGCTTCTATCTATCGCTGAAACTCTCCAACACTGGCAACATATTTATAAATCTTTACAGAAGCCTTTCAAATCTCACAGCATCATTCCTACAGCAGGAAGACCAGAAGTGAAAACAGCATTCTAAACGTGGCCAAACCAATGTCCTGTGCAGCCAAAACATGACCTTCTGATCAATACAGGAAAGTATACCAAATGCCTTCTTCACGATCCTATCTCCCTGCAATTCCATTATCAAGGACTATGAACGTGCACTCCAAAGTCTCTTTGTTCAGCAATATCCACGGGACCATTCCATAAAGTGTACTATTCCTGCACTAATTTGCATTCCCAAAATGCAGCACTTCACATTTATCTAAATTAAAATCCGTCTGCCACTCCTCGGCCCAGTGGCCCATCAGATCAAGATCCTGTTGTACTCTGAGGTTAGCTTCTTCGCTGTCGACTGCACCTCCAACTTTATTCCCATCTTCCAGTTAGGAACTGTGCCTCTTATATTCACATCCAAGTCATTTATGTAACTGACAGAACACAGTGGACCCAGCACCGATCCTTGTGCGACACCGCTGGTCATAGGCCTCCAGACTGAAAAATAACCATCCACCCTCTTTTAGCCACTTCTACAGTGAAATGTCTAGTCCTCCCGATATTCCACATGATCTTAATTTGCTAAACAATTTACCATGAGGAACCTTGTCAAGTGCCTCACTGAAGTCCATATAGATCCCGTCCACTGCTCTGCTTTCATAGAGTCATAGAGATGTACAGCATGGAAACAGACTCTTCGGTCCAACCCGTCCCTGCCGACCAGATATCCCAACCCAATCTAGTTCCCCCTGCCAGCACCCGGCCCATATCCCTCCAAACCCCCACTCCTATTCATGTACCCATCCAGATGCCTTTTAAATGCTGTAAGTTTAACAGCATCCACCACTTACTCTGGCCGCTCATTCCATTATCACACCACCCTCTGTGAGAAAGAGTTGCCCCTTCGGTCACTTTCTCCTCTCACCCTAAACCTTTCCCCTCTAGGTCTGGGCTCCCCCACACCAAGGAAATTACCTTGTCTATTTCTCCTATCCATTCTCCTCATGATTTTATAAAATTCTACGTGGTCACCCCTCAGCCTCTGACACGTTTGGGCAAACAGCCCCAGCTTATTCAGCCTCTCCCTGTTGCTCAAATC
>NW_025162933.1:0-1587 GCF_004010195.1 Chiloscyllium plagiosum
TCCCTGAGGAGCGCGAGACTCTCAGCGATCTTCATGCCCGGCACAGCACAGGTTTGGTCAGGGTGAATCACCGACCCCAGAGCAGACCTGACCCGGTTGGCGATTACCTTTGACAGAATTTTGTAATCCACATTTAACAGTGCGATTGGTCTCCAATTTTTGAGTTCCTCCCTCTCCCCCTTCCGCTTGTAGATGAGGGTGATGATGCTTTTCCTCATGGATTCACTCATGGTACCTGCCCGAAGCATACTGACATACACCTCCAGCAGGTCCTGGCCAATTAAGTCCAACAGAGCAGAATAGAGCTCGACTGGTAAGCCGTCGCTTCCGGGAGTTTTATTCTTTTCGAAGGACTCGAGGTCCTTGGTCAGCGCGTCCAGAGATAGCGACTGGTCCAGCCTCTCCCGTGTTCTGTCATCTAAGACCTCTGTGATAGAGGACAGGAATGACTGGGAGGCCGCGCTGTCGGTCGGCTTCGCATCATACAGACTGGCATAGAAGGATTTGCTGATCCTCATGACATCAGCCTAAGATGACGTTATCGAGCCATCTTCTTCCTTCAGGCTGCTGAGCACAGAGCTCTCTTTGTGCACCTTCTGGAAGAAGAAACGTGAGCATGTCTCGTCCTGCTCCACCAAGCGGACTCAGGACTGGAAGATTATCTTGGAGGCCTCCGAGGCTTGCTGGCCCTTCACCTCCTCGAGGTCCTCCGTGACATCAACCCCCAACGTCTGCATACTTTCCTGGAGCTGGGACAGTTTTCCCCGCCACTCTCTCACCTCCTGAACACCTTTGAGGATGAAGAACCGCTTGATCTTCCCTTTTACTGTTTCCTACCAGTCCGCTGGGGACTCAAAGAGGGGCTTCACGGTTCTCCAACCTGCGTAGTCCCTCTTGAGCTCCTTAATGTTTCCCGGGGTCAACAGCTTTGTGTTCCACTTCCACGTTCCCTTACCAGCCCGCTGCTCATCCTGTAGGTGACAGTCGGCCAGCAGGAGGCAGTGGTCAGAGAAGAACACCGGCTTGACGTCAGTGGATCTGACCGAGAGCGTTCAGGACACAAACAGGTAATCTACCTGTCTGCCCGTGACCAGGAGTATCGACGGTGCGCTCCATCTGCACGGGTGCTGAAGACGTCGTGCAGCTTGGCATCTTTGACCGTTTCCATCAGGGCTCTGGACGTGGCATCCAGTTTACTGTCCCCCCCGCTGGATCGTCCATCTGCATCAATGATACAGTTGAAGTCTCCGGCCAGAATGACTGGCCTGGACGTAGCCAGCAACAGTGGAAGCTGCTGCAGGACAACCAACCGTTCACTCTTACCCACTGGGGCGTACACATTAATCAGTCTCACGGGAGCATTCCTGTTCATAACGTTGGTGACGAGGAGACGCCCGCCCATCACCTCCTTAACCTCGGAGATGGTGAAGTTGCCTCCTCGCAACAGGATACCTAGGCTGGAGGCGTGGCTATTATTGCCCCCCAACCAAACTGATGGTCCATGGGCCCACAAGCTCAACCATCTCCTGCAGCTGCTGAGGTGCGGTATCCCACGCTCCTGCAGAAACAGGACGTCGGCTTTAACGT
>NW_025162934.1:0-1587 GCF_004010195.1 Chiloscyllium plagiosum
CTCAGATTCCATCTTACCCTGGTCATCTGAAGCTGTTTTAATTAGAGACACACTGATGAAATATATTTGTCGCTGGTTAGCCAAATACTCGCCAAGACATTTCTTCTGCCAGTGAAAGTAATGTTTGTATGTGACAGTTTGATGAGATTTCAATGCTGGTTGCTTCTCTAATATCACATTTCCCATGTATAGTTCTTATGCTCCGTGGGATCACATAACCAATGCTGCATCAGGTGCACGTATCTATCCAAGGCCAAATTGACCGTCATGTTCAGCAGTGCTGACCCTTTGTCAGGAAAATCAACGGCGCATCAACGAATTTGGGGATTCAGCATGATCATTTTCTGTGAACAAAACATCACAAACCTCACTGAGTTTTTTCGAGAAGGTGACCAAACAGGTCAATGAGTGAAAAGTTGTTGATGTGATGTATCTGGATTTCAGTAAGGCAGTTGATAAGGTTCCCCACTGTAGGCTAATGCACAATTTGTGGAGGCATGGGAATGAGGGTGATTTTGAGGTTTGGATCAGAAATTTTCTCTCAGAATGTAGACAGAGGGTGGTGTTTGAAGGGAAATGTTCATCCTAGAGTTCAGTTAGTAGTGGTGTATCGCAAGGATCTGTTTTGGGTCCACTGCTGTTTGTCATTTTTTATAAATGACCTGGATGAAGGCGTAGAAGAATGGGCGAGTAAATTTTCAGATGACACTCAGGTCGCTGAAGTTGGAGACAGTGGGGAAGGATGTTGCAGGTTATAGAGGGACATAGATAACTTGCAGAGCTGGGCTCAGAGGTGGCAAATGGAGTTTGCTGGAGAAACGTGTGAGGGTGATTCACTTTGGAAGGAGCAACAGGAATGTAGAGTACTGGGCTGAGGGTAACATTCTTGGTAGTGTCGATGAGCAGAGAAATCTCGGTGTTCATGGACATATATCCTTGAATGTTGCCACCCAGATTGTTAGGGTTGTTCAAAGCTAACACACTGTACGCCTTATTGGCAGAGGGATTGAGGTTCGGAACCACGAGGTAATGCGGCAGCTTTACAAAACATTGGTGCAGCTGCACTTGAAGTATTACTAACGGTTTTGGTTGCCGCATTATTGGAAGAATGTGGAAGCTTCGGAAAGGTTGCAAAGGAAATTTATCAGGATGTTGCCTGATATGGAGGTAAGGTCTTATGAGGAAAAGCTGAGGGACTTGAGGCTGTTTTAATTAGAGAGAAGAAGGGTGAGAGGGGATTTATTAGAGACATAAAAAATAATCAGAGGGTTAGATAGGTTGGACAGTGAGAGTCCTTTTCTTCGGATGATGATAGCGAACATGAGGGGGTACAGCTTTGAATTGCGGGATGATAGATGTAGGACAGATGTCAGAGGTAGTTTTTTTTTTACTCAGAGAGTATGTAGGACAGATGTCAGAGGTAGTTTCTTTACTCAGAGAGTAGTATAAGCATTGAATGCACTGCCTCCATCAGTCATAAACTCGCTAATGTAAAGCACATTTAAATGGTCATTGCATAAATATATGGATGAAACTGGAAGAGTGTGGAAGGGGTGAGCTTCAGATTGGTTTCACAGGTCAGTACAA
>NW_025162935.1:0-1587 GCF_004010195.1 Chiloscyllium plagiosum
AGTCAAGTTATAACGTCGGACCTCAGTGGTGGTCTTGTGAGGATTGCTACCTGTGCGAAATGCTAGTCAGAGTCGGAATGATAGAATACGCATGATGAATGTGTGACTTGAGAGATGGTGCAGGAGGTAGGATTTCAGACTTTTGGGACATTAGGACCAGTTCTGGGGGAAGTGGGACTATTACAAATTGGATGGTCTCCACCTGGGACGGACTGAAACCATCGTCCTTTGGGTGTTTTTGCTTACGGCGTTGTGAGGGTTTAAAATAATGTGTCAGGGGGATGGGAACCAAATGAGGTTGGAGGACAGTAAGGACGCAATAACTAAAGTCTCTAAGGAACTAGGTAATGAAGCCATCGATGCTTCAAGCAGGATAGATTGGGAGGCAAAAGGAGTGGAAATTTTGCATTACTGTTCAAAGAAGGTATTACAGCTGTGCTGAAGGAGGGCACGAGTAGTGTGGCAATATGGGCAGAGCTCAGAAATAGGACGGGTGCAGTTTCAATGCTGGGCTGTACTACAGGTCTCCCAACAGCGAACGTGAGATAGATGTACAAATATGATTAGATTCCCTACAGTGTGGAAACAGGCCCTTCGGCCCAACCAGTCTACACCGACCCTCCAAAGAGTGACCCACTCCCTCTCTGATTAATGCACCTAACACTATGGGCAATTTAGCATTGCCAATTCATCTGGCTTGCACATCTTTGGACTGTGGAAGAAAGCCAGAACAAATGGATGAAACCTTGGAGAATATGCAAGCTCCATACAGACAGTCGCCCGAGGCTAGAATCGAACCAGGGACCCTGTGCTGTGAGGCAGCAGTGCTAACCACTGAGCCACCGAATCGCCTCACGTCGCGAGATCATCAGAATATCGAAGGGAGTTTCTCAAAATGGAGACCTGTGACCAGGGCTGGGAGCACTGCTGCTTGTGATGCATATAAATGATTTGGAGGAAGGATTGAGTTGCCAGATTAGCAAGTTTGCAGAAAACACTAAGATTCGTGGAGAAGCAAATAGTGAAGGGGACTGGCAAGAATGCTGCAGAATATAGGTAGACTGGCGGTTTGGGCAGAGTATTGGCAGATAGAGTTCAATCCAGGCAAATGCGAGGTGATGCATTTTGGAAGATGCAATTCAACAGCGCACTATGCAATAAATGGAAAATTCCTGTGGAAAATTGATTACAGAGAGATCTGTGTATTAAAGTTAATTGTTCCCTGAAGGTGGAAATGCAGGTCAATAGAGTGGTCAAGAAGGCCTACGGCGTGCTTTCCTTCATTGGATGGGGTATTGAGTACAAGAGTTGGCAGGTCATCCTAGAGTTGTATGGTACTTTGATTCAGCAGCATTTGGAATACTGCGTACAGTTCTGGTTTTCATATTAGGAGAAGGATGTGGATGCTCTGGAGACGGTGCAGAGGAGGTTCACCAGGATGTTACCAGAGATGGAGGGTGCTAACTATGAAGAATCTTTGAGTAGATTAGGATTATGTTCATTCGAAAGATAGACATTGAGCGAGGACCTGATTTATGTCTACAATATTATGAAAGATGTAGACAGGGTGGAAAGTAAGAAGCTTTT
>NW_025162936.1:0-1587 GCF_004010195.1 Chiloscyllium plagiosum
CTGCATCCTGGCAATGTCACGCTGCAGCCTACACCAGGCCTGTATACTGTCAACGACACCTCCAACCTTTGTGTCGTCTGAAAACTTGCTAAACCATTCTTCAATCTCCTCATCCAAGTCATTAATATAAAATTACAAAGAGAGAGGCCCAAATACAGAGCCCTGTGGAACACCACTCACCACTGACCTGCAGGCAGAATATTTTCCTTCCACTACTACACGCTGTCTTCTGTCGACCAGCCAATTCTGTATCCAGACAGCTAAATTTTCCTTTATCCCATTCCTCCTGACCTTTTGAACGAGCCCACCATGGGGAACCTTATCAAATGCCTTACTGAAGTCCAGATACACAACATCCACCGCTCGATCCTCATCAACTTGTCTAATAACATCCTCAAAGAACGCAATAAGATTTGTGAGGCATGACCTGCCCCTCACAAAGCCGTGCTGACTGCCTTTAATCAAGCCATGCTCTTCCAGATGGTCATAAATCCTATCCCTCAGAATCCTTTCTAACACCTTGAAGATGACAGACGTGAGACTGACTGGTCTAATTTCCGGGGATTTCCCTATTTCCTTTCTTGAAGAGAGGAATTACATTTGTCTCCCTCCAGTCCTCTGGTACGAATCCTGTGGAGAGTGAGGATACAAAGATCTTTGCAAGCGGCGAAGCAATCACATTTCTCACTTCCCAAAGCAGCCGAGGACAAATCTGGTCTGGCCCTGGCGACTTGTTAATATTAATGTTTGTCAAAATTTTCAACAATCAGCTTCCTCAATCTATCTGTTGCAGCGTGCTTACCTGCTCCTCAACGGTTTCATTCACTACAAGGTCCTTTTCTTTCGTAAAGACAGAAGCAAAAAACTCACCTCCTCAGACTCTATACACAAGTTCCCTGTGCTATCCCTGATTGGCTCTACTCTTTATTTGATCATTCTCTTATTCCTCACATAGGTGCAAAATGCCTTTAGATTCTCCATAATCCTTCCTGCCAAGCCTTTTTCCTGCCCTCTCCTGGCTCTCCTCAGACCATTCTTGAGCTCCTTCCTTGCCTGCCTGTAATCGTCTAGAGCTGAGCAAGACTCTTACTTCCTCCACCTTACGTAAGCTGCTTCTTTCTTTTGACGAGAAGCTCCACCGCTCTCGTCATCCAAGGTTCCTTTATTTTACCCCTCCTTGCCTGTCTCAGAGGAACACATTTATGCATCACTCGCAACACCTATTCCTTAAACCGTCTCCACATGTCTATAGTGTCCTTTCCATGGAACAATTGCTCCCGGTCCATGCTTCGCAACGCAGTCTGATAGTATAATAGTTTCCTTTTCCCCAACTAAATATCCTCCCATTGTGCTTGCTTCTCTCCTTCTCCATAGCTATGTAGAATGTGAAGCAGTTGTGGTCACTATCACCAAAATTCTCTCCCACCACAAGATCTGACACCTGCCCCCCTCATTGCCGAGCACCAAATCCAAAATGTCCTCTCCCCTCGTCGGCCTGTGAACATACTGAGTTAGGAAACCCTCCTGAACAGACCTTTAAAAAACAGCTCCTTGCAAACCATCTGCTGGAAGAAGGTTCCAATCAAT
>NW_025162937.1:0-1587 GCF_004010195.1 Chiloscyllium plagiosum
GTCCCTGCTGCTCAGAGGGGAAGGGGAAGAGGAACAGAGATTTAGTCATTGGAGAGTCCATAGTCAGGAGGACAGAAAGCAGCTTTTGCGGGAACAAGAGTGACTCACGATTGGTTTGATTTCTCCCAGGTGCCAAGGTTTGTGATGTCTCTGATCATGTTATCGTTATCCTTGACGGGTAATGGAAGCAGACCCAAGTCGTTGTCTAAGTTGTCACCAACGACAGAGGTAGGAAGATAGGTAAGGACCTAAGGCAAAAGTTCAGGGAGCTAGGTTGTAAGCTGAGAGATGGAACAAACAGAGTTATTATCTCTAGTTTGTTGCCCGTGGCTCACGCTAGCGAAGCAAGGAATAGGGAGAGAATGGATTTGAACACGCGGCTGCAGGAATGGTTCAGCTGGAAGAGTTTTGGATTCTTGGATAATTGGAGCTCTTTCTGGGAATGGTCGATTATCGCCAAACAGGATGGTCTCATCTGAACTTGAGTGGTATCAATATGCTGGGTGAGAAAATTGCTTCTGCTCCCTGGGGGCTGGCGGGGGGAAGATAATCCAATGCAAAAAGTCGGATGGGAACTTCAATTGTTGTTGCAGCAGACAGGAGGTTTAGGGTAGTGAGGTCTGGGATAGATTTACAAGGTTGTGAGAGGTTACAGGCAACCCGCAAGTTGGTTTGAAACGTGTGTAATTCAATGGCAGGAGCATTCATCAGTCCATAAGACATAGGAGTGAAAGTAAGGTTATTCGACGCATTCAGTACACTACACCATTCAGCCATGGCTGATAGGCATTTCAATGCAAGTTACCCGCACTCTCGCTATTCCCTTAATTCCTTGCATGATTAAGAATTTATCAAATTCTGCCCTGAAGACATTTAATGTCCCGGTCTCCACTGTGCTCCGTGGAAATGAATTTCACAGGTCCGCACTCTCTGGCTGACGAAAGGTCTCTTCATCTCCGTTTTAAATTGAACCTCTTTAATCCTCAGGCTGTGCCCACTGTGCCGAGTATTCCCGCCTGACAAACAAATTACCAGCTTCCACTCTTTCTAAATCATGCATTATTTTGTAAGTTTCTATTAGATCACGCCTCAACCTTCTAAACTCCAATGAATACATTCCCAGGATCCCCAGACATCATCATATGTACGGCCTGCCATTCACGGATCATCCGTGTGAAACTCTGCTGGACATGCTCCAGTGCCAGTCCCTCCTTCCTGAGGTGTGGGCCCAAAACTGGATGCACAATTCTGAATGTGTCCTAACCAGAGCTTTATAAATTCTTAGTAGCACATCCCTCCTTATACAGTCCAACTCTCTTCAGATGAATGACAACATTACATTTGCTTTCTTAACCACGGACTCAACCTGCAAGTCAACCTTTAGAGAAACCTAGAGTAGCACTCCCAGATCGATTTGTACTTTGGCTTTCCGAATTTTCTTACTGATTAGAAAATAATCCGTCCCTGAATTCTTTATTTTTAACCGATGTGCAAGACCTCGCTCTTGCTCCGGAATAAGGTGGGTGACCTTACAGCATGGGTTGGCCCCTGAAATTTCAATCTGGTGATCATTTCAGAAACATGATT
>NW_025162938.1:0-1587 GCF_004010195.1 Chiloscyllium plagiosum
ACTCCATCTGCTACACACCGGCCCATTCGTCCATTTGGTCAACATCCCATTGTACACTGAGGTAGCTTTCTTCGATGTCCACCACACCTCCAATTTTAGTGCCATCTGCAAACTTACTTACCATAATAACTCCATATTTGCACATTTAAATCATCTCAAGCTGCTGAGAAGTCCAGTCCCACCTGAAGCTGTCAGCAGTGAAACATTCAAGGCCCAGGCTGCTGCCTAAACAGAAGCCATGAAGACAGGCACCAACACAAAGGTCAGTCTTGGTTATGGCCATGATCCAGGAGTTGGTGTCACAGTCTGAGTGGGGTCATGGTTTGAGGGCAAGAGCAGGGCGTGGCTTCCAGTAGTCATCCCACTAACATAAATCTGTGCCCTGAATTTCCCACAGATTGAGGGAAATGGAGGAAACCATAAAATAGTAGGCAGTCAGCTCCATTTTCCCAGTTGCGATAGGTGCCATTTTTCATGCCAGCAGAGAAGGCTGGTCAGCTGAGGCCCTTAACTGGTTATTAATGTACAGATAATGGGGGCGGCACGGTGGCTCAGTGGCTAGCTCTGCTGCCTCACAGCGCCAGGGATCCGGGTTCAATTCCTGCCTCGGGCAACTGTCTGTGTGGAGTTTGCACATTCTCCCCGTCTCTGCGTGGGTTTCTACCGGGTGCTCTGGTTTCCTCCCACAGTCCAAAGATGTGCAGGTTACGTGAATTGGCCGTGCTAAATTGCCCGCAGTGTTAGGTGCATTAGTCAGGGGTGTATGTAGGGAATGAGTCCAGGTGGGATGCTCTTTGGAGGGTCGGTGTGGACTTTTTGGGCTGAAGGGTCTGTTTCCACACTGTAGGGAATCTAATCTAATCTTTCATTGGTGACAGGTCAAGACGGTCACTCATTGACCCTCCCGCCCAGAACGTAATCGCTGAGGTGGCTGTAAGGGCACAAGCTGCCGCAATATCCCCGGTTCTGCCAATTTCATGTCACTTCTCAAGAGGAGAAAATTCTGCATTGATATGTCATTTTTGCTACTTACAAAATTGTGTCCCACAATGTTTCAGAGAATATCCTGAGACAACGTTTTGTAAATCAGATTTCACAGTCGGCTGTCCTGTTGTCGTCCTCTTCAAATAACAATAAAACCTGGAAGACAATGAGCATACAAGGTGGGGAATGAAGTTCTGAAATGTGTTGCTCATGATGCACAGGTAAGTCTAAGCTGCTGCTTTAGGATAACTGAAATTGGTTTCGTGTAAGGACAAAATCTAAAGCCTCTTCCTCAGATATTTTCTGATCAATCTGTTCAGAGAACGTTATTACACTCCTCTGAAGCAGGAGGGACTTGAACCTGGAATAGTGACGCTGTCACTGTGCTACGTGAGCCCTTCCAGGCTCTTCTTCAGATTGTTTAATGAACTTAAATTGTACCATCTGCCACGATGTGATTCAAACTCATGTCCTCAGAACATTATCCTGGGTTTTGGAAATATTCCACCAGTGATATTACCACTATGTCATTACATCCCCCAGAAAACATATCCACATCTGGTACACTCTGCATCTCTCACTGTCTCCATGGCTGTGTCTCTG
>NW_025162939.1:0-1587 GCF_004010195.1 Chiloscyllium plagiosum
GGACCTGAACACCTGGATCTGTCTGTACATCAAGTTTCCTCAGAACTTTTTGATTTGCAGTATAGTTTGCTCTTGAATTGTATCTTCCAAAATGTATTATCTCGCATTTGCCGGAATAGTACTCCATCTGCCATTTCTCTGCCCAACTCTCCAATCTATTTATATTCTGCTGTATTCTTTGACAGTCCCCTTCACTATACGCTACTCCATCAATCTTCGTATCATCTGAAAACCTGCTAATCAGACTACCTACACCTTCCTCCAAATCATTTGTGCATATCACAAACAACAGTGGTCCCAGCACAGATGTCTGTGCTAAACCACTGGTCACACATCTCTAATTTGAGAAGCTCCTTCCGCTATTACTCTCTGTCTCCTGTTGCCAGCCAGTTCTCTCTCCATCTAGCTGCTACACCCTGAGTCCCATGTGACTTCACCTTCTCCATCAGCCTACCATGGAGAACCTTATCAAGTGCCTTATTGAAGTCCATGTATATGACACCGACAGCCCTTCCCTCATCAATCAACTTTGTTACTTCCTCAAAGAATTCTATTAAGTGGGTACAACATTACCCAAAGAATTCTATTAAGTGGGTAACTTCCTCAAAGAATTCTATTAAGTGGGTACAACATTACTTTCCCTGCACAAAGCCATGTTGCCTATCACTGGTAAGCCCATTTTCTTCCAAATGGGAATAGATCACATCCCTCAGTATCTTCTCCAGCAGCTTCCCTACCACTGACATCAGGCTCACCAGTCTATAGTGACCTGGATTATCCCTGCTACCCTTCTTAAACAAGGGGGCAACATAAACAATTCTCGAGTCCACCAGGACCTCACCCATGTTCAAGGATGCTGCAAAGATATCTCTCACTCTAACAGTATGACATCTTATAACAGGCTCAAAAAAAATCATTCACAACCATGAAGGAAAATGTGTGCTGAATGCATTCATGAACTCTCAGGCATCTTGATAGTAAGGCAGCATGAACTTTTATCTGCATTGTAATAATTAAGAGTGGCCAATGCAGGAATCAAACCGCACCATCACCCTGCATCGCAAACCAGGGGTCCAACCAACTGAGCTAACAGGCTCCGATGAATCAGTGCTGTTATTCTGCTAAATTATAACATGGTTTATAATTATCCCAGGACACTTAGTTCAGTTCAATTGGGAAGCGTTTTGCAAAATTAATGTTTCTTTCCTTTGAATTTTAACAGAGCTCATAAGTCCCATGTTGCTGGGGCCATATGCACCATGTACTGGAAATTTGGTGGTTTATTACCGTGGTCAGTGGAACTCCGTTTGTAGTAGTCTGTGGGATTCGGCTGATGGAAAGATTGTCTGCAAGCAAATTGGCTGCGGTTCTTATCACACAACATCTACAAATCCCATTACACAAGAAACAGGACCTATGTTACTGGATAAGATCCAGTGCAAAGGAGCAGAATCTTCATTGTCGGAGTGTGCACTCAATTCTTCCGGCCAGCAGAAGTGCGAAACTGGGACGAGTGTACTCATTTTCTGCAAAGGTATTAATGTTGACTATTTCTGTCCGCATACTTTATTAGCTGACATGGGAATT
>NW_025162940.1:0-1587 GCF_004010195.1 Chiloscyllium plagiosum
GACTCAGCTGAATTTCTTCCACAATTTCCATTCGCAAACCTATAGACTGGCCCAAGCGCGGAGGCATTGAAGCCTGGTGCAACGGCATTTTTAAAAAATTAACTCGGGGGACCATATTTATTGGGACAATCTGAGGACTACAGATGCTAGCGACCAGAGCACAGAGATCTGTTGCTGGAAAAAAGAAAACAGGAGATCGGGCAGCATCCGAGGAGCCTTTCCAGCCCCACACTCTCTGCTCTTACCCGCATTTCTTGACCTCCGCGAGCTGCCCATGAATAGCGTGACTTTCTATACCAGTTGTGAGGGTAGTTGACAGTCAAACCCATTGCTCTGGGTCTAGAGTCATATGTCGGGCAGATCTGCTGCCCATAAGAGATTTCCTTCCTTAAAAGATGTTAAGTAGTCGGATAGCCATACCTGACACCAGAATTAAAATCTGGATGAGCACTCTGGTGATAATAACACTAGGCCATCACCTGTCGCACTCAGCTCACTCATCCTTAAGTAATGATACCTGTACCATGAATCAAACCCCCTTGCTCTTGACCACTATTAGACCCTGATACCTTCCTGAACTCGAGTGACATCACCCAGTATCTCTCCATGTGGTATCCCTCATTTTCTGGGTGCAATTGCTGCCTCTGTCAGCACCTCCCACTTTTGAAGCTACTTTGGATCCTCGGCCAACAGAATTCTCTACTCAAAATAGACGAGTCAGCACAGACCACGGATGGAGACTGGGATTTTCCAGATCTCTTTGGAACGCAGTGCCGATCTCTCTGTGTCAGCCTTACTGCACCAGTGTAATTTCCCATTCTGTCTATTTCTCTGTCACCTGTTGGGTCTCCGGAAGGTTCTCAACAATCTTCCCAACGGTTGGGTGCGTCAGTCGTCCCCTGTTGGGTGCATCAGAACGCAGATGGCCAGCCAGAGGGCAGGGAGATCTGGAACCTTTAATAAATGCTGCAACGAGGTCAGATTTCTCGCAGTGAACAGAGCAGAGAGAAATGGGAAGGCTTCAAACATCAGCCCGCAAGGCATGACATAGATATAGTGTTGAAGGATGAGCACAAAGGATAAAGGCAGCAGGCTCAATCATCGTTCTCTTATGAGAGGAGTACATTCCACTCTGCTGTAATGAGCCTTCATGAGACAGCATAGTGATTTCTCATTATCATTCCAGGCCTGTGCTCTCTTAGTGAACATCAGTACAACACATGTGATAGCAGGTCTCCCAGAAGAACGTGTTATTGAAGCCTGGGATATTTCAGTTCTCTATTTCCTCTCCAACACTCTCTGTTGTCATATCATAGAGTCACACAGCAAGGGAGCACAACGTTTGGTCCAATCATGCACCAGAGCCTTAAATGCTTCTCACTCTGAGTACAGTTTCTATGTCTACAACCTTCTCTACTCCCCGCAAACTAACTGTATATTTGAAACTTACTCCAATGCTAACTAATCTCCGTATCTCCAGTCCGAATAATATGCCCTGTCTCGGTAATGTCCTCCTCCAGTCCCTCCAGTAATCCCTATTTCTGTTATTTTGTTCAGTACCTGCAGCCCACCTTGTCTCTATGACAT
>NW_025162941.1:0-1587 GCF_004010195.1 Chiloscyllium plagiosum
CCTTGCATGTAACCATGTTGAGTATTGATGATGTGTGCAGTATATTTCTTGTTGTCTGTAGGAACATGCAGAAGGAAGTTAGTGAAGTTTCCTCGAATCGAATTCTGTGCCAAATTGAAGCCGACCGAATGAGAAGTCCTGTGACAGCGATAATGTAACATTGTCTGTCACATTTCCTGAACCTGATGCTCGAGAAGTCACAGGTCCACATCAGTTCCTCCTCCTCTGCCTAAGCTTTAATTTCAGAACCACAGCAAAAGTAGAACAGGCGGGTCGAAGGTCCCAGAGGTATGATTCGGGCACTTTATAGGCTTGCTGCCGGCGGCTCCAGTGGAGCAACTAATCAGCGCTTGGCACTGAACAGTGTGTTAAAATGCCGCAGTTGTAATTCCAATCGTTATCTAAAGCTGTTTTTACTGACGTTTATCAGGCATTATTGGAGCATTAGACTGAAGCATAGTTGAAGAATAATGTCGAATAAAGCAGCATCTATTCTAAAACTCCAGTTTCTGATTTGGGAAAGGTATCAATTGTTAACCGTAAAACGGCACATAGTTCCCAGGTGATTATCCATCTGTGGATCGAGAAACAGAGATGATATTTTAGCTTGATGACCTTTTTCATATCTCTAACACTGCACTGGATTACATTCTTAAAAAGGCTCTTAAACTCGTTTAATATAATCCTGTTCGCTGCAAACTCACACAGCTCATTAAACCGTTCGAAAGGAATTCGATTTATTTCTTTGGGTAGATTGAATGTTGTTACTTAATCTGGTAAAGTCATGACAAATAGTTTTGATGCTGTGTGGAACAAAGGGTTCAGACAGGAATAATGATAAGTCTTGTCGCTGGATTTTTCGGACGGAAATGAGTAAGTATTAAAAGGAATCAGTCCCGTTCCTGGTCATTGTGACCAAATGTTCAAGGCAACAGATGGCAATGATAATGATGCTTGACATCGACAGGTCCATTCCTACTGACTATAATCACCATTGTGTTACAGATCACGTGAGCGGTGGAGATGATGATCCTTATGGTAACCTGAGACTGTGCGACAATTAATCCCACGTTGTTTGTCCCTTTCTATACCATAAACCAGTTAGCCCACGGATTGAGCTAACCAGCTTCCATTTAATGCAAAGTTAAAACAAACAGCTCAGTACATTAACAATCTGTAATAGTTCACGGAGAACCAGCTGCTACACCTTTCAACACCATCAGAGCTTCTTACACTTAATATGCTCAGCTGCAGGTATTTAGCAATTTATTTCCGATGAACGCTGAACAATTTGTGAGTGCGTCCATTTTGCCTCCCCATTCAGGCAGCTCAGAATCCCTGTCCCTGTTAAATTCGCTCCTTATGTGTCTGCACGTGGCCTTTTAAATATGCTGGAATCATCTTCTAACATGTTTTATTTGCTGAAAAATCATCTCCGATTTCAATAACTCTCAGAATAAAACGTACCTGCTGTAAACTTCTTTGTCATTCCTCACTGATACTGAAGCTCGAACCTTTAGTTATACATTCACCTGAACGAGGGAATTTCCCTTCTATTTATCATTTCCAACCTCACATCAGCTGGAA
>NW_025162942.1:0-1587 GCF_004010195.1 Chiloscyllium plagiosum
ATCGGAGTGGCCTCGATCTGCCCCTGTTTAGCAAGTCCGAGGGCTGAGTGGAACATCAGAACATAGGGCTGAGGGACACAAGTGGGCCATTCGGCCCTTTCACACTACTCCACCAGTAAATAAGGTCATGGCTCATCTCATTGTGATCCCAGCTGCACTTTTCTTTCCATGCAGCATTATCCCTGATTCACCTATCCATGGAAATTCAGACAAAGCTAGCTTCGATATGCTATAAAGGTCCAGCCATCCCAAACTTCTGGGAAAGAGAATTCCCAGTTGACTGAAATCCCAAATTGTGCAGTTCTCCTAATTACTGCTCTGACGGATGTGGGAGGGTGTCACTGTTTCCTTTTCTTGTGCGATTCCTCCACTGCTGACACCAAATTTTAAATGTAACCAGGTTGGTGATATGGCCGATGATAAAGTTCTCAGACTGAGTCAGGTTCAGTGACAGGAACAAGTCCGGCAGATTTCTTTCGTCAGCCACAAGTAACTAATAAAACTAATGGATGTGCATGGTGGATCTGTGGTTAGCACTGCTACCTCCCATTACCAAGTAGCTGCGTTCAATTCCAACCTCGGGCAACCCTCAATGTGGATTTGGAAATTCTCCCCATGTCTGTGTGGATTTCCTCCCAGTGTTCTCGTTTCCTCCCATCGTCCACAGATATGCAGCTTAAAGCGGATTGGCCATGCTAAATTGCCCACAGTGCCCAGGGATGTGTAGGTTAGATAGGTTAGTCATGGGAAATGCAGGGTTACATGGATAGAGTAGGGGGGCAGGACCGGGGGGGATACTGTTCCGAAGGTCAACTGGACTTGATGGACGGAATGTCCTGCTTCCACACTGTAGAGATTCTATAAAAACAACAGGAAGTTTGGACAATGCAAAAACCCAATGGGTATCTATCTGATCACTCTCCTCTAGGTTCTGTATGTTTCAATAAGATCACCTCTCATTCCAAGAGTAACCTTTTAAAGCTTTCATAATATAAGACCCTCATCCCGGGAATACATGAAGTGAAACATCTCCGAACTGCTTCCTATTTAATTATATCCTTTCTCAGGTAAGAAGACGAAAATAATCCCTCACACAGATGAGGTTAATTTTTGATTTCTCAGTGGTGAGAGTACTTAGAACTCTCTTCCCTGCAGAGCATTGGAGGCAGAGATATTGAATATGTTTGAGGCACAGACAGAAGGTTCATAAACAATAGCGGAGTGAAGGATTATTGGGGAATGGCAGGAATGTGCAGTGTTGGGGAAATGCTGACAGTGGTACAAAATTACACTGCTCCAGAACATCCAGGAATATAAAGTAAAATGAAATGATTATATCTATAAAATGTTAAGGGCAAATCCAAGATGGTGGCGATCTGGAAAGTCTGCTTTGTTGGGCTTTGCATCACTGCACGGGCAAAGTGGTTCCCTAACCCACTCCATCCCAGCCATTTACTTAAAATGCTTAGTTTTGGAAAGTTTTGAGAGTTCGCAGTTGTAGTAGTCTTAGTTTGTGCAGTTTATAAGCTCTATGAGACATTGTTTATTAATGACCAGCAATTCGAGTTCTTCCTCTCTCCAGTTCAA
>NW_025162943.1:0-1587 GCF_004010195.1 Chiloscyllium plagiosum
CTGTATTCATCCTTTCTCTTTCTAATCATGCATTCGTCCAGTGCTTCTTGAATGCTGCTGTTGTATCTACATCCACACCTCCTCTGGCCACCTGTTCCAGGCACTCAACACCATTTGCGTCAAACACTTGCCTTGCAAATCTCTTTTAAAGCTACCAACAATCCTGAAACTCTCTCCACAGCACAGCCCCCACTTCCTCCAACGCCTGGAACCTGAGTCACTCAGTAAACGGACTCTCCAAAATGTGAAAAAAGTGTCCTGAATTCCACACTATCGATGCATTCACAATTTGATAAACATCTATCAAGTCGCCCCTCAACCTTCTGCATTCCATTGAAAACAAAGCCAGTTTGTGCAAACATTCTTCACAGCTAACATTGCCCACCCCCCTAAAACGTTATTGCACCGTCGGCAAAGCATTCTGGTAGTGTGGTGAAAAGAACTGTGCACAATATTACAAGTGTGACCGAACCAAAGTTCGATAAAATTGCAGCATAACTTGTCTATACTTATATTCTTTGCCCCTTCCAATGAAGGCAAGCACACCATGGGCCTTTGCTTTCAAGAATAGGAAGGGCATGCTGGCGATGTAGCGAGTACAATACAGGATTACAGAAATGATGCATGTTGTTCCGGGTTACGGTATGAGGATTATACAACTTAGAATCTTGACTTTAGAATTTAGAAAGGTAAAGGTTTGATGGAAATCTTCATACTGTCAATGGAGTCGGAGTTGGGGGAGGGGAAGGGTGGATAAACATAAGTTTATTTTGCGGATTGGTTATTATGGAAGTAGTGGACTTTGTATGACATTTAGAGCCAGAGATGTTGCGAAGCACTTGTTCACATGGATGTTTGAAACGATCTTGCACAAACAAGAGGGAATTCTGGATGGGTTTTTCGACTTTTGTTGCCCAAAGACACTAGGGATTCTGGGCAAAAAGCAGGAATTTGGAGTTCGGCAAGAGAGGCAACCCCTATGTCGGTAATGGTGGAATGTGCATGAAGAGTTCAACCGACTCCTCCTTTCTTGTGTTCATATGAAATTGTGCTTTATTGCATGGAAACAGGAGGTTACTTTGTTACTTTTTGTCTCACCAATGACTGTTCTTTGACTTTCAGAGACCGGAGATAATATAACACACTGTGATCTGGAGCTGAAATCTTCAATCCATGCATTTTCGACAGAATTAGATTGGATAAGTCTAATCTGATCTTTGAAATACTTATTTCAAAACCGTGAGATGACACATGAGCTCCATCCAAGTTTTACTCTTGACACTAGAGTTAGCATCGACATTTTCGGTGTGCATGCTTAACTTCTGCATCAAAACCACCTATATCCAACCGACCCTACGAAGTCACAAATTCTGTGTCTGAAAGATTCCCAATTCTTCCAAATTTCTTGTTTCCTTGAATCATTGGTCTTGAATGTCATGTTGACTTTAATTGGACCGTGCCCAATCTCTCTGCTGTGGAAGTTTTCCATCGCTGGAATGTCTTTTTGTGAAGAAGCCGTTGCGACTGAACCAAACGATAGGTTCACTGACGTATAAGAGTATTTGGAATCTTTGCTTTCTACAACAG
>NW_025162944.1:0-1587 GCF_004010195.1 Chiloscyllium plagiosum
CAGGAGCCGGGGAGCATTCTGGAGGCGGATGTTCTTCAGTCATTGAAGGGGTAGGACCTGTTGAGAATGGTTAGTGAAGTGTGTGGTGTACTGGGCCTTATTAACATGGATATAGTTTGTAATTTGTCAAAGTATATATTTTATTATTTAGAATGGTAGAGATGTACAGCACGGAAACAGACCCTTCGGTCCAAACCGTCCATGCCAACCAGATATCCTAAATTAATCCGGTCCCACTTGCCAGCACTTGGCTCATCTGCCTCTAAGCCCTTCCTATACATATACCCATCCAGAAACCTTTTAAGTGCTTTAATTGTAGCAGCCTAAGATGGTCATGTCAGAAAGGGAGTGGGAAGGGGAATTAAAATGGGTGGTGATTGGGAGGTTGGTTCGGCCTCTGCAGACCCAGCTGTGACGCTCGGCGAACCGTTCCCCACATTTACCCTCTGTCTCCCGAAGACCACAATTGGCAAACACATGGCAAATACAGTACCCCAATGTGAAGTTAGAGCCTTTGCTGTGTTTAAAAAAAAAAGCAGAAAAGAGATGCATTGTTTAAATGGTGACATATTGGGATATGGAGAAAGTGAGGACAGCAGATGCTGGAGATCAGAGTCAAAGTGTGGTGCTGGAAATGCTCAGTCAACATTCGATGAGCAGGAGAGTTGACACTTCAGGCACGGGCCCGTCATCAGGAATGACGTGTGGATGTACAAAGGGGCCTCAGCGTCCTTCTAAAACAGTCAATGCCAGTTGTCAGGCGCAGCGAGCAATGCAAGTGGAAATGAGTTCAGAAGTGGGGATGCCTGCCTGCAGTTAGGGGATCATTGAATATATTCAAGGCGGAGTTCATTTGATTTTTGAACAAGAGGAGGATGTTTATGGGGGAAGATGAGAAAATGGCTTTTAAGTCCAGTACAGAACAGTTACAGAGTCATACAGCATAGAAACAGACCCTTCAGTCCGACTAATCCATGCTGACTGTGTTCTCAAACTGAACTAGTCACACCTGCCTGTGTTTGGCCCATATCCCTCTGAACCTTTCCTATTCATGTACTTATCCAAATGTCTTTTAAATGTTGTTACTGTACATGCATCCACCACTGTGTCGGGATGTTCATTCCACACACAAACCAATCTTTTCAAAAAAAATGCAGCCCCTGAAGTCTTTTTAAAATCTTTCTCCTCTCACCTTCAAAGTTTGCTCTCTAATCTTAAAATCCCCGCCCGTGGGGAATGACACCTACCATTCACCTCATCTCCCCCCCCTCATGATTTTATAAATCTCTAAGGTTACTTCTCAACCTCCTGTGCTCCAGTGAGAAAAGTCCCAGCCTATCCACCTAGATGTAGGTAGATTAATATTCAGTTATGTATGGGACTTTGGTGGAAAGTGGGAATTCACTGCACTGTAGGGATGAAACCCTACCCTATCCAGCTATTTCTGCTGGTGGATGAGACTAAGCCACATAATTTGGAGGACTGGATTTCGGACAGAGATGAGGAGGAACTATTTTTCCTGGATAGTAGTCAATCTATGGAATTCTCTGCCAAAGGAAGCAGTAGAGACAGCCTCATTAAGTATAT
>NW_025162945.1:0-115 GCF_004010195.1 Chiloscyllium plagiosum
AATGAACTGAGCGATGTAATTTCTCACCATTTCAATCTTCAACAAATGGCTTCTTATGCCAATACAATCTCCGAATCGAGACGCCCAGCCGCTCTATCTATGAGAAGCGTTCTCT
>NW_025162945.1:199-1587 GCF_004010195.1 Chiloscyllium plagiosum
GGTAATGCTGACAATAAATGTGCATCAGTTTAATGGTGATAACTTCCAGAAAATGGATGCATTGATGGCCTTTCCAATCAAATTGGCCTCATAATGTATCATTCTGCAATAGGTGGCTTTCTAGTCATACATCAGAGGACAGCCTCAAAGAGTGAGAGATGCTTCCAGAGATGTGGCATGCAAAACAGAACAATGCGAATTGTGGATAAGAACGTGCAGCTGTCTGCAGAAGCACCAATCCACATAATTAATGGTGACATCACCGCCACTTCTGGGTAGCTCCAGGACAAACGTTGACCACTTTGAGAATGTGGCCATTCGTTTCATTATGAGAATGTTCGAAGTTTGTGTTGGTGCTATAAAATGGGATGGTTTACAACATATTTTTTTCAGGAATATGAGCTGCATCAATTGATCGAAAATCAGCTGATAACAGCACAAAATATTTAATAGAAAATCTCCTCGAGTCCGGTATGAAAATAATACTCAGAAACTGGACATGGAAAATTGCCTTTTTTGTAACTGATGCATCCCCACTGACACCTTATTTGAATGAAATTCATTCTTTGATTCATTGCCTTAATTTAACCGGATGCATGCTACATATTCGCAGTTGGGTGCTCTTTACCGCCTAGCGTGATGATGCAGTCCCTTTAGCCATGTTATGTACTCGTTCTTTTTTTTTTCCAAGATGTGTTCAGGATGTTTTTTTCCTTGTCTGGTTTAGTTTGTGACAGGGAGTCAAAAGAAAATGCTGGCGACCTGGCGAAGCAGCTACAGTGAAACGGATTTCCATGCTTCAACACATGTTACTTGTCTGGACTTTCTCACTGACAACGTTCCTGCCTGAAAACACTTCTGTTCGAAGTTATTTTTTTGCTGAAGGGCGTGTTTATCGGATGTTGCACGAAGGGGAACAACTTCATGATGGTGCGCTAGAGTCGGTTGAGTTACCAGTTTAGATAAATTGTTCTATATTTTGTTCGTTTGTGTTCACGTTTCAAAGTTAGTCTGCAAATGAATTTTGTTTTGCTTGAACTTAAATGGTTTGACAAGCTGCGTTACTCCGACTATATCTGGTATACATCTACTTTTGAAAAAGAAAAGTTCGAGGATACCTTCTGAAAAGGCTTGAGGGTCTCTTTCCTGATCCATAACACTTGGATCTTCTTGTGGTGTAAGGTATATAACAATAAATCGAAACCATGCGACACACATTCCTGTTCCGCTTACTCTCAATGTGTGCCGTGACATCCTTGAACATGTCAGTTAGAAAAGATTTTGACAAGGTCCCAGCAGAGGTGCAGATGGAGAGCGTCAGCTCAGGATCATGTCACAATTAAGGTTAATTATTGGATTGAAAATTACTTGAATTTCTGTTCATTTCT
>NW_025162946.1:0-1587 GCF_004010195.1 Chiloscyllium plagiosum
CTATCCCGGACTCTCAGGCACTGTGTTCCAGACACTAACCCCTGGATTAATCCAGCCTATCCCACACTCTCAAGCACTGTGTTCCAGATCCTAACCCCTGGATTAATCCGGACTATCTCACAAACTCAGACACTGATTTCCAGACCCTAAGCCTTCGATTAATTCAGCCAAACCCACACCCTCAGACAATGTTTTACTGACACTAAACCCTGGATTAATTCAGTCTATCCCACACTCCATGACATTGTGTTCCAGACACTAACCCCTGTATTAAACCGACCACCACCATTCTCTCAAACACTGTATTCCCGACAATAAACCCTGGATTGACCCGGCCTATCATACACTCACAGACAATGTGTTCCAGACCCTAACCCCTGGATTAATCCGGCCTATTCCACACTCTCAGACACTGTCTTCCAGACACTCACCCCTGCATTAAACCGACCACCACCATACTCTCAGACACCGTATTACCGACAATAAACCCTGGATTGACCCGGCCTATCGTACACTCTCAGAGACACTGTGTTCCAGAAGCGAGCCACTGGATTAATCCGGCCTATCCCATACTCTCAGACACTGTGTTCCAGATCCTAACTCCTGGATAAATCCGGCCTCCCGCACACTCTCAGCACTGTCTTCCAGAGCCATATCCCTGGATTGATCCGGCCTATCCCACACCCTCGGGCACTGTATTCCAGACCCTAACATCTGGATTGACCTGGCCTACCCCACACTCTCAGGCATTCTGTTCCAGACCCTAACTCCTGGTTTAATCCAGCCTGTCCCACTCTCTCAGACAATGTATTCCAGACCCTAACCCCTGGATAATTCACACCTATCCCACACTCTCAGGCACTGTGTTCCAGACTCTAACCCCTGGATTAATCCGGCCTATCTCTGACTCTCAGGCACTATGTTCCAGACACTAACCCCTGGATTAATCCGGCCTACCCCAAGCACTAAGGCCCTGGGTTCCAGAAACGAACCAATGGATTAATCCAGCCAATCCCACACTCTCAGGCATTGTGTTCCAGACCCTAACCCCTGGATTGATTCAGCCTACCCCACACTCACGTACACTGTGTTCCAGACCATAACACCTGGATTGACCTGGCTTCCCCACACTCTCAGGCACTGTGTTCCAGACCCTAACCCCTGGATTAATCCAGCCTATCCCACACTCAAAGGCACTGAATTCCATACCCTAACCCCTGGATTATTGCCACCTATACCACACTCTCAGGCACGCTGTTCTAGACCTTAACCCCTGGATTAATCCGGCCTATCCCACAATCTCAGGCACTGTGTTCCAGACCCTAACACCTGGATTAATCCGCCGTATCCCACACTCTCAGGCACTGTGTTCCAGACCCTAACCCCTGGATTAATCCGGCCTATCCCACACTCAAAGGCACTGAATTCCATACCCTAACTCCTGGATTATTCCCACCGATACCAACTCTCAGGCACAGTGTTCCAGACTCTAACCTCTGGATTAATCCGGCCTATCCCACACTCTCAGGTACTGTGTTCCAGACCCTAAACCCCGGATTAATTCAGCCTATCCAACTCTCTCTGACA
>NW_025162947.1:0-1587 GCF_004010195.1 Chiloscyllium plagiosum
TCTATTCCTTAACAATTTAACTCGAGGATTTCCCTCATGTTACAGACGCACGATCAACTGAGAGAGACAAACAGAGGCGTTCCATGGGCAGGCGCATACCAAGTTTCAAACGCGTGACTCAGAGCTTCCTGGAACGCTGCTGGGAAACTCGAGTTCTTCATCAGAAATGTTCCATATTTAAAACATTATCTCTGTTTCTCTTTCCAGATATACTGCTCGACACATCGGGTTTCTGCAGTTGTTATTGGACGTCTTAAGAAGAAGTGCTGCTTTTCATTAGATTCCTTTAATCCCTGTCCTTTGTTCTCTGACTCGGGTGAGTGGCAACGCTTCCTCCTGATCGTCAAAGTGCTCATTCCCCACCGCTCCCTCTCCCATCATTACAAACAACCGCAGGAAATTGCCACTTAACCATCTTTGTTCCAAAGTGAAACTCACCAGCCTCGGGAATCTCTCCACCAAACGGGACTTCTCATCCTTGGACATGGTGCAAGCCAGACGATTGTGAAGAGTTACTGTGAAAATATTGTCGGTTGGCAGTTGGAAAAATGTTTAAGAAACAAATCATATAATTTAGGCTCCAGCTTTGGAAATCTTGAGAAACTCTTTGGGAAATGGAATCATAGGAGGATGAAGAAGTGTGAACTGTCGGACCGAGTAGAGGACGGGACATTGACTCTGATGTTCTCAGGACAGGAACTGATCTGAGACATTGAAAGAATTCTCGCTCACGTACGTGAGGAATGCAAACTTCATCTGGACTCTGGGACAACGAAAAACTCTGGAACACTTCCTGACACAGTATGTAGAAATGCCTTCAAGGGACGAAGCCACTTTCGATTTAGTACTGGGTAATGTGCCTGGCCAGGTTTTAGATTCAGAAGTAGGTGAGCACTTTGGAGACAGGGATCACAATTCTCTCAGGTTTACTTTCGTGATTGAAAGGGATAGGTGTACTCCACGGAGCAAGATTTTCAGCTGGTGGAAGGTAAATTGCGATGCAATGAGGTAAGATTTTGGAAGCGTAGAATGGGGTATGAAACTGCAGGGGGTGAGCACATTAAAATGTGGAGCTTATTCAAGGAAAAGCTCCTGTGTGTCCTAGATAAGTATGTACCTGTCAGGCAAGGAGGAAGATATAGAACGCGTGAGCCGTGATTTACTAAGGAAGTGGTATCCCTGGTGAAGAAGAACAAGAACTCTTATGTTTGGGCAAAATGTGAAAACTCAGTTAGAGCGCTCGAGGGTTCCAACGATATCAGGAAAGATCTAAAAAGAGAGCTGAGAAGAGCCAGGAGGAGACATGAGAAGCTGTTGGCAGATAGTATCAGGGTTAACCCTAAGGCTTTCCATAGGTATGTCAGGAATAAAAGAATGACTAGAATTAAATTTGGGACAATCAAGGATAACAGTGGGAAGTTGTGTGTCGAGGCAGAGGAGATGGGGGAAGCACTAAATAAATATTTTTCGACAGTGTTCGCTATAGAAAATGAAAATGTTGGCGAGGAATATATTGAGGTACTTGCGTCTAGAGTAGTCGATATTGAGTTTCAGAAGCATTAGGTGATAGAAATGCTGTAGAGTGTG
>NW_025162948.1:0-1587 GCF_004010195.1 Chiloscyllium plagiosum
GTCGGTTAATTTTCTGGAAGGATATTTTTTTTTGTGTCATTCAATTTCTTGCAAGCTTATTCTGGTCTGGTCATTGATGTAACATAAACAACCAGAAATTAGCATGAAGTTAGGATTCGGTTCGAGGTTCCGTCGAATTCCGGAAGAACAACAGGAGAGTCGAGGTGAAATTTATCAGAACAGCAGTGATCAAATTGAGTGGATGGGCAGACAAAGGGTGAAAGGAAGCTTCATGGGGATAAATGTGCTTTCTTTGCAAATGAAACGTACCGTGTCACAAAGTGGTGACAATTGAAGTCAAGCATTGTGGGTGATAATATTTGCTGGTTTTGTGAATGTCCCACCTGCACTGACAGGAATGGAGTGTATAAGTCCTTCTACAAAGAGTGAGGCAGGGAGAATGTAAACACAGCAAGCTCCAAAAGAACAGAAATATTTCTTCTTTTCTGAACTTCAGTCCCGGAGTAAGATGACCTTTGCAAAATTATTTTACACCATGTCAGAGGAGGATTTACAGATTCGAACACGGAAACCAAATTATGTATCAAGGTTAAATCATGCCACTTTATTCGCTAAGATAAAAGCAACATGGAAGTTTTACCTTCTGACTCGCAATAATTCTTGCACAATATCATGAATTTGTTTCCCATGAAACGGGAACAGCTGCTCTTTCTCTAACTTCTTAAACGTATTAAAACCTTGGTATGTTGAACAAATCACACCTGAATCGTTTTTGATCTCATTAGAACAACTTCAACTTCTCCACCCTGATCTTAGATGTAATATTCCGCATTTCTTTGACTGTTCTGATAAATCTCCTTTTCGATTTCTCCACAGACATTCACATTCTTTGTCGAGATCACCTGTTTGCGCAAACCCAAATGCTGTGTATTCATGTGGGTGATGTCATCACACACAGGCAATTGCTCAGTAACATCACCCTGATTCCCGGGTATTTCCTCAACTGTGAGCGTTTGCTCTGACCACAGTGCTTCTGATTTCGTTCGAGCTGCCGGGTCCAGCATTTGATGAGCAAGAGAAAATCAAATAAATCAAATAAATGACTTCAGTATTTTTGACTGATAATCTACTGTTACAATCTGACACAACCTTTTATACTGTCCACTCTACTACCAATCTTGATCTCATCTGCAAACTCACTGACCATGTTTTATACATTTTATCTAAATCATTTGTATGAATGAAAAACGAAAGTGGGCTCAGTATTGAACCCTGTGGAACACAGCTGGTAACAGTCCTCCAGTCAGAATACTAGCTTCCACCACCGTTCATGACTTCTACCATTAAATTAATTTTATATCTAATTGTAAAGCTTACGTTGAATTCTATGTTAAAAATTAATCAACCTTGTGGAACCTTTTAAAAGGATTTATTAAAATCCAACTGAACAATGCCTACCACTTAGTCCTCATCAATATTCTTGGTTACGTCCTCAAATAACCCAACCATGTATGTGGGACAGAAATTCCCTCGCACAAAACCAAACTGATTAGCCCTATTCATTCCTCGTCTCTCAAAATACATATAAATCCTATTGTTCAGAATTGCTTCCAACAACTTACCCAC
>NW_025162949.1:0-1587 GCF_004010195.1 Chiloscyllium plagiosum
AACACTGGAACCCCCCCAGGGGTGCATACTCAACCCCCTACTGTACTAACTGTATACCCATGACTGCATCACCAAATACCAGATTTATGCCATTTACAAGTTTGCTGACAACACCACCATAGTCAGTCAAATCTCAGATGGCGATGAAACAGACTACAGAGGGGAAGTGGAACACCTGGAAAAATGGTGCATTGAGAACAACCTAGCTCTCAATGCTGGCAAAATCAATGAATTCATTACTGACTTTCGGCGAGATGTTACTCATGCCCCCTACACATTAACAGCGCAGAGGTGGAGCGAGTGGAGAGTGTCAAGCTCCTGGGAGTGCTCATCCACAACAAGCTTTCTTGGACTCTTCATGTAGACGCACTGGTTACAAAGGCCCAACAACGTCTCTTCTTCCTCAGGCAGCTGAGGAAATTTGGCATGATGGCGAATACCCTTGCCAATCTTTATATAGGTGTGCCATCGAGAGCATTCTGTCTGGATGTATCATACTTGGTATGGCAACCGTACCATTCAAGATCGGAGACAGCTACAGAGAGTGGTGAACTTGGCCCGGACAATCACAAAGGCCAGCCTCCCATCTATAAAATCCCTCTACCAGGCCCGCTGTCAAGGAAATGCTGCCAGCATTCTCAAAGATCCATCCCACCCTGGCAATGCTTTTCTACAACCTCTACCATTGAGGAGAAGGTACAGAAGCCTGAACACATGCACCAGCCAGTTTCGAAACAGTTTCTACCCTACTGTTGTTAGAATACTGAATGGACTCACAAACTCTTAACATTCGCCTGTACCTGTATTTTTGTTTTTGCCACTGTTTACCTATTATTTACTATCTATGCTACTTAACTCTGTGATCTGCCTGTATTGCTCACAAGACAAAGCTTTTCACGGTGCCTCATTACACGTGACAATAAATTCAATTCAATTCAATTCAATTAAATTCTAATACACGAGAGGTCCACTCAAAAGTCTGATAAAAGTGGGGAAGAAGCTGTTCTTGAATCTGTTGGTATGGGGTGTGGAGAATTGGCCTGCCCTAGGCTTTACCTACCCCATATAAAATTGAAGATAGGTCAGGGCAGGCTGGGAATTCTGGTGTAAAAGTTTGGCCATAAGAATTAAAGAATTCTTTTCTATTGCAAGTATGTGACATGGCTTAAAAGTTATTGTGGATAAATTTAAGATGGAGTATTATGAAATGCCTACCTGGACCATCCAAATAATATTTTAACTAGATAATCTTGTTTCATTAGTTTCCTCTCCATGATTTTTGGGTCATGCCGGTAGTATGGACAAAATTAAACAGAGCCACATCTTCCTTTTGACTAGGTTCCAGCAGCATTCAGAAGGCTGGAGCAAATCTTACTTTCAAATCTTCCTTTTAAAATTTGGCTGCATTACATTCAGAGTGGGCCACCATGTATTTTAATTCCTTTCCTTGGGAACTGCAACTGTCAGGAATGCAAGAATAGGAATAGTCCTTTTAACCCCTTTAGCCTGTTCCACATTAAATTTGTTGGATCTAAATTGTTCTGCAACTCAATTTCATTTGGAGATGCCGGTGTTGGACTGGGGTGT
>NW_025162950.1:0-1587 GCF_004010195.1 Chiloscyllium plagiosum
GTGTTTGATGGGGGGACAGTGTAGAGAGAGCTGTACTCTGTATCTAACCCCGTGCTGTCCCTGTCCTGGGAGTGTTTGATGGGGACAGTGTAGCGAGAGCTTTACTCTGTATCTAGCCCCGTGGGTCCCTGTCCTGGGAGTGTTTGATGGGGGACAGTGTAGAGGGAGCTTTACTCTGTATCTAACCCCGTGCTGTCCCTGTCCTGGGAGTGTGTGATGGGGGACAGTGTAGCGAGAGCTTTACTCTGTATCTAACCCTGTGGGTCCCTGTCCTGGGAGGGTTTGATGGGGGACAGTGTAGAGAGAGCTTTACTCTGTATCTAACCCCGTGGGTCCCTGTCCTGGGAGGGTTTGATGGGGGACAGTGTAGAGGAGCTTTACTCTGTATCTAACCCCGCGCTGTCCCTGTCCGGGGAGTGTTTGATGGGGAACGGTGTAGAGGGAGCTTTACTCTGTATCTAACCCCATGCTGTCCCTGTCCCGTGAGTGTTTGGGGACGGTGTAGAGGGAGCTTTCCTCTGTATCTAACCCCGTGCTGTCCCTGAGAGTGTGTGATGGGGGGACAGTGTAGAGGAGCTTTAATCTGTATCTAACCCCGTGCTGTCCCTGTCCTGGGAGTGTTTGATAGAGGGACAGTGTAGAGAGAGCTTTACTCTGTATCTAACCCCATGCTGTCGCTGTCCTGGGAATGTTTGATGGGGGACAGTGTAGAGGAAGCTATACTCTGTATCTAACCCTGTGCTGTCCCTGTCCTGGGAGTGTTTGATGGGGGGAACAGTGTAGAGACAGCTTTACTCTGTATCTAACCCCGTGCTGTCTCTGTCGTGTGAGTGTTTGATGGGGGGGGACAGTGTAGAGGGAGCTTTCCTCTGTATCTAACTCCAGACTGTCCCTGACCTGGAAGTGTTAGATGGGGCGATAGTATAAAGGAAGCTTTACTCTGTATCTCAACCCGTGCTGTCCCTGTCCTGGGAAAGTTTGATGGGGGACAGTGTAGAGGGAGCTTTACTCTGTATCTAACCCCGTGCTGTCCCTATCCTGTGAGTGTTTGATTGGGAGACTGTGGAGAGAGCTTTACTCTGTATCTAACCCCGTGCTGTCCCTACCCTGGGAATGTTTGATGGGGGACAGTGTAGAGAGAGCTTTACTCTGTATCTAACCCCGTGCTGTCCCTGTCTTGGAAGTGTTTGATTGGGACAGTGTAGAGAAAGCTGTACTCTGTATCTAACCCCATGCTCTCCCTGTCCCTGGGAATGTTTGATGGGGGACAGTGTAGAGGCAGCTTTACTCTGTATCTAACCCCGTGCTGTCCCTTTCCTGTGAGTGTTTGATTGGGAGACTGTGGAGAGAGCTTTACTCTGTATCTAACCCCGTGCAGTCCCTGTCCTGGGAGTGTTTGATTGGGACAGTGTAGAGGGAGCTTTACTCTGTATCTAACCCCGGGCGGTGCCTGTCGTGGGAGTGTTTGATGGGGGGACAGTGTAGAGAGAGCTTTACTATATACCTAACCCCGTGCTGTTCCTGTCCTGGGAGTGTTTGTTGGGGTGGGGACAGTGTAGAGATGCTTTTCTCTGTATCTAACCCTGT
>NW_025162951.1:0-1587 GCF_004010195.1 Chiloscyllium plagiosum
GTCATTGGGATTGGAATGGATAGAGTAGCTACCACCGAAAATTTGCAGCGTACGTGAAACACAAAACAGAGTAAACTGCCCAAGATGGCAAAACGGTGGTCTTTCTCCTGCTCTCCATTTCTGTGTCGCATTTATTAATATCATTGCTGTGGCGGCAGAGTCCTTTTCGGTTTGGACTAACTAATATGTCTAACATTCTGTACAGCAAAATAAGGAGACATGGGGTTTAAATGCGAGCAAAACTGTCAAACAATTTCCATACAAGCGGTGTATGATAGATCTCTGTTATGTTGCTGTACCAGCCTATGTTATTAATGATGTTTAAGGCTTCACATAGGAAGTGAAATGTAATGCTCTTCAAACAGCATAGCACACAGACTATTCCTGTAACTATCGCTGCTACATTTTTCTGTTCAGAACTTTTGTTTGTGCTCCCGGTGACAAATTGTTAGGAACTGATCAAAGTTGAAAGCGACAGTCAACCACACAGTGCAGTTTCGAGAAGCATAGATAAGTAGAATTATCAAGTGACATCCCTGCGTGAGGTTTTGTGAACTCGCTGCCGACTTAAAATCACTGCAACGGTAATAACAAGGCAATCCATTGTCACCATGGGACGTAGAATCATCGATTCATGAAATGTACATGACCGCGGGCATACATGGCAACACTAAGTTAACTACATCACTCCCATAATAACGTCCATAACAGAGAGACAGAAGTAATTGGCCACATTGGCCTGAATGACATTGGTATGAAGACCTGCAACAAAAATCTGGTAGTTCGGTCTAAAAAGAAGGAACCCTCGGGTAATAATATCAGGATTACTCTCCATACTTCGTGTAAATGAGGCTAGGACCTGAGAAATAGTATATTGAATACGTGGTTAATTTGGTGGCAAGTGTGTTTGGGGCGGGGCAAGCTTAAGGAATGCAGATCATTGAGATATCTTCCAGAGAAGGCGGGACGTAGCATCATCGAATCATGAAATGTACAGCATGCAAACAGATCTTTCCGTCTAATCTGCCCATGCCACGCAGATATTCTAAATTAATTTACTCCCATTTGCAAGCACTTGCTCCATATCCCTCGAAACTCTTTCGATTCAGGCATTCATCTAGACGTCTCTTAAATGTTCTTATTTCATCTGCCTCCACCATTTCCCATGGAAGCTAATCCTATACGCACAGCAAACTTTCCGCCAAAAGGTTGACACGTAAGTCCCTTTCACGCAGAACGCAGAAAATAGAATAATACAGCTCAGTACAGGTCTTTTGGACCTCGATGTTGCACCGATCTGTGGAAACAATTTGAAGTCTCTTTGTCACACACTATTCCATTTTCAAACATATGTTTATCCAATGACCATTTGAAAGCCCTTACATTTGGCGAGCGTTCTGCTGTCGTAGGCGGTGCGTTCCACTTCCATAATGCTCTCTGAGTAAATAAAATAGCTCTAACATCTCTCCCATATATACCGAACATCAATTAAAAGCTATTTTCCCTCGTGTTCGCCATCATAATTCGAGGAGAATGGCTCTCATTGTCCTAACGATTTAACCCTCTGATTATCTTGTATGTTTCAGG
>NW_025162952.1:0-1587 GCF_004010195.1 Chiloscyllium plagiosum
TGATTCTGACAGTGATCTAATTCTGACCGTGATCTGATTTGACTGTGATCTGATTCCGACTGTGATCTAATTCCGACTGTGATCTGATTCTGTGAGATCTGATTCTGACAGTGATCTGATTCTGACTGTGCGATTTGATTCCGACTGTGATCTGATTCCGACTGTGATCTGATTCCGACTGTGATCTGATTCTGCGCAATCGAATTCTGATTGTAATCTGATTCCGACTTTATGATCTGATTCTGACTGTGATCTGATTCTGATTGTGATTTGATTCTGTGCGATCTAATTCTGACTGTGATCTGATTCTGTGCAATCTGATTCTGAGTGCGATCTTAATCTGACTGTGATCTAATTCTGACTGCGATCTGATTCTGAGTGTGATCTGATTCTGCGTGATCAAATTCTGACTATGATCTGAATCCGACTGTGATGTGATTCTGTGCGATCTAATTCTGACTGTGTGATCTGATTCTGACTGTGATCTGATTCTGACTGTGCGATCTAATTCTGACTGTGATCCGATTCTGACTGTGATCTGATTCTGACTGTGATCTGATTCTGAGTGTGATCTGATTCTGAGTGCGATCTGATTCTAAGTGCGATCTGATTCTGACTGTGATCTTATTCTGACTGTGCAATCTGATTCTGAGTGTAATCTAATTCTGACTGTGATCTCATTCTGAGTGTGATCTGATTCTGAGTGTGATCTGATTCTGTGCGATCTGATTCTGACTGTGATCTGATTCTGACTGTGATCTGATTTTGACTGTGATCTGATTTTGATTGTGATCTGATTCTGACTATGATCTGATTCTGTGTGATCTGATTCTGACTGTGATCTGATTCTGAGTTTGATCGGATTCTGACTGTGACCTGATTCCGACTGTGATCTGATTCTGTATGATCTGATTCAGACTGTGATCTAATTCTGTGCGATCTGATTCTGACTGTGTGATCTGATTCTGATGGTGATCTGATTCTGACTATGATCTGATTCCAACTATGATTTGATTCCAACTGTGATCTGATTCTGACTGTGATCTGATTCTGACTGTGATATGATTCTGAGTGTGCTCTAATTCTGAGTGTGATCTGATTTTGACTGTGATCTAGTTCTGATTATGATCTGATTCTGACTGTGTGATCTGATTCTGACTGTGATCTGATTCTGTGTGATCTAATTCTGACTGTGATCTGATTCCAACTGTATAATCTGATTCTGACTGTGATCTGATTCTGACTTTGATCAGATTCTGTGCGATCTAATTCTGACTGTGATCTGATTCAGACTGTGATCTAATTCTGACTGTGCTCTGATTCTGACTATGATCTGATTCTGACTGTGATCTGATTCCTACTATGATCTGATTCTGACTGTGATCTGATTCTGACAGTGATCTAATTCTGACTGTGATCTGATTCTGACTGTGATCTGATTCTGACTGTGATCTGATTCTGTGTGATCTGATTCTGCGTGATCTGATTCTGACTGTGATCTGATTCTGACTGTGATCTGATTCCTACTGTGATCTGATTCTGACTGTGATCTTATTCTGACTGTGATCTGATTCTGACTGTGATCTG
>NW_025162953.1:0-1587 GCF_004010195.1 Chiloscyllium plagiosum
AGAGAGAGACAGAGAGACAGAGAGCGAGAGAGGGACAGAGAGGGAGAGAGAGGGACAGAGAGAGAGAGGGACAGAAAGAGAGAGGGATACACAGAGAGAGAGACAGAGAGAGAGTGGGGGACAGAGAGAGATGGACAGAGAGCGAGAGGGACAGAGAGAGAGAGGGACAGAGAGAGAGGGGGACAGAGAGAGAGGGACAGAGAGAGAGTAGGTCAGAGAGGGAGAGAGAGAGGGACACAGAGAGAGAAATACACAGAGAGAGGGACAGAGAGAGAGGAGGACAGAGAGAGAGGGACAGCGTGCGAGAGGGACAGAGAGAGAGAGGGACATAGTGATAGAGAGAAGGACACAGAGAGAGAGTGGGAGGGACAGAGAGACAGAGGGATAGAGAAAGAGGGACAGAGCAAAAGAGACTGAGAGCGATAGGGTCAGAAAGACAGAGAGAAAGGGACAGAGAGACCGAGAGAGGGACAGAGAGAGAGAGACAGAGAGAGGGACAGAGAGAGAGAGGGACACAGTGAGAGAGAGGGACAGACAGAGAGAGAGGGACATAGAGACACAGAGAGAGAGGGACAGAGAGAGGGACAGAGAGAGAGGGACAGAGAGAACGAGAGAGGGACAGAGAGAGATGGACAGAGAGACAGAGAGAGAGGGACACAGTGAGAGAGAGTGGGACACAGTGAGAGATAGGGACAGAGAGATAGAGGGACAGATAGAGAGAGGGGGACATAGAGATAGAGACATAGAGACAGAGATCGAGAGAGGGACAGAGAGGGAGAGAGAGGGACAGAGAGAGAGAGAGGGACAGAAAGAGAGAGGGATACACAGAGAGAGAGACGGAGAGAGAGTGGGGGACACAGAGAGATGGACAGAGAGCGAGAGGGACAGAGAGAGAGAGGGACAGAAAGAGAGAGGGATACACAGAGAGAGAGACAGAGATAGAGTGGGGGACAGAGAGAGATGGACAGAGAGCGCGAGGGACAGAGAGAGAGAGGGACACATAGAGGGATAAAGGGACAGAGAGAGACAGAGGGACTGAGAGAGAGACACACACAGAGAGAGACAGAGAGAGAGGGACACAGAGAGAGGGAAAGAGAGAGAGAGGGACACAGAGAGAGGGGGACAGAGAGAGAGTGGGTCAGAGAGGGAGAGAGAGAGAGAGGGACACAGAGAGAGAGGAATACACAGAGAGAGGGAGAGGGACAGAGATGGGGACAGAGAGAGGGACAGAGAGAGAGATGGAGACTGAGAGAGAGTGACGCAGTGAGACACAGAGAGAGGGACAGAAAGAGAGGGACACAGAGAGAGGGACAGAGAGAGGGTCACAGAGAGAGGGGGACAGAGGGAGAGTGGGTCAGAGAGGGAGAGAGAGAGAGAGGGACACAGAGAGAGAGGAATACACAGAGAGAGGGACCGAGAGAGAGGGGGACAGAGAGAGAGGGACAGCGAGCGAGAGGGACAGCGAAAGACAGGGACATAGTGATAGAGAGGACTCAGTGAGAGGGAGGGACACAGAGACAAAGGGACAGAGAGAGAGGGACAGAGAGACCGAGGGAGGGACAGAGAGAGAGAGACAGAGAGATGGAC
>NW_025162954.1:0-1587 GCF_004010195.1 Chiloscyllium plagiosum
TACTCATGCACCTATTGTCTATTGTCTATTGTCAATTTCATATTAACACTGTAAAATTGCATTCTCAGGAATCACACGTTGCATTAGCACTTCATTATTTCCACTGAAAAATGACTATATATTGCCTTTTTCAGAAAAATGAATGTCACTTCACATATTAGCAACTTACAATAGAATCATGCTGTAATAGAATCATGCAGTACAGAAGTGGCCATTTGGCCCTTTGAGTCTGTACCAACAAAAATTACACTACTACCTACACTTCCCTGCTGTATAGCCCATAGTGTTGAATGTTATGACACTTCAATTGTTTGATGAAGTATTTTTTGGTCAAACCTCCATTTGCATTAACAGCTTTGGAACTCACTCAGGACTTAGCTTTTTTGCAGTAATTATTCTGCTTTTGTTAGAATGGTTATAGTTGTCATGTAGAAAACTTCCAGCACACAATACACAGAACTGTGAAAATGAAAACATTCATCTTATAAAGCCTACCTTTTCCAGTAGCAATCAAAAATACTGTTCCTTTAAGTTTCAAATCTTGGTTTCATTCCAGTTATTTTCCTGTTTCCATTTCTTTTTAAACAAATACATTTCTTCCTGCAGTTTGTAATATGAAGGTAAATTTACAAATAAGATAATGGCTTTTCATTGATGTGTTTTTACTTTTTATAATCCATGAAATTCAATTTTTCATTTCCCTGCAAATGCTGGAGTAATGCATTGTATTTTATGATATTCGATATCCAACTGATGGGCTAATAACAAAGTAATAGCATGGAGAGAGGTTTCCCGAGAATCACTTTATGATTGTGTTGGCTGCCTCACTGCTGACTAGATGAAAAATCCCATTCTGCACCAACTAGAGGGACTGCATTCTACTTGGATTTGTTTCACCCAATCATGTTAATGAGCCATCTTCTGTTTTATATGTAGCCTTCTGAGAATGGAATTAGGAAGCAATTAGCACAGCCCATGTAGAATGTTACCAGTGTGCCATGCTGTCAGTCACTGTCCCCACAATATTTAATTTTTTGTTATTCATTCATAGTATGTGGGCATCACTGTCCTGGCCAGCATTTAGTACCCATCCCTAACTGTCTAGAGGGCATGATTTGGAGATGCCGGTGTTGGACTGGGGTGTACAAAGTTAAAAATCACACAACACCAGGTTATAGTCCAACAGGTTTAATTGGAAGCACACTAGCTTTCGAAGCGACGCTCCTTCACCTGATGACAATCACCTGATGAAGGAGCGTTGCTCTGAAAGCTAGTGTGCTTCCAATTAAACCTGTTGGTCTAGAGGGCAGCTTAGTGTCAACCACATTGTTGTGGGTCTGAAGTTACATGTTAGACTAGTCCAGATAAGTATAACTGTTATCTTCCCGAAAGGATATTAGTAAACCTGATGAGTTTGTCTTGATGATCAACAATAGTTTTATGGTAAAATGTGGTGCTGGAAAAGCACAGCAGGTCAGGCAGCATTCGAAAGGTCATGCAGGAAAATCAATGTTGAGAGCAAAAATCCTTTATCAGGAATAAGGCTGGGAGCCTCGGGTGCGGAGAGATAAATGGGAGGGGAGTGGA
>NW_025162955.1:0-1587 GCF_004010195.1 Chiloscyllium plagiosum
TATGGTTGTATACAAGACTTGACCTTTTCTATTCATTCACAGGATGAGGGTGTCACTGGCTGTGCCCAAAGGGCAGTCACATTGCTGTGGGACTGGAGTCACACGTAGGCCAGACCTGGTAAGGATGGCAGATTACTTCCCTGAAGAATATTAGTGAATCTGATGGGTTTTTCTTCGCAACAAACGACAATGGATTCATAGTCTTTCATAGATTCCTAATTCCAAATTTTTATCGAATTCACATTCCACCATCTGCCGTAGCAGCCTTCACACCCAGAGCTCCAGAACTTTATCTGGGTGTCTGGATTATCCTTTTAGCCAAAATATCACTAGGCCATTTGGCAGGGTGAGTGACTGAGGTATCCGTAGGGCAGCACATCAGCACCAAAATTCCCATGGCGTCTGCGGAACATAGAAAGGGCTGGGGTGGGAAATATATTCCTGGTGGTGGGGTCTGACTGTAAGTAGCGGAAATGGCGCTTTATCTGGTGATAAGTGGGGTGGCAAGTGAGGACCGGTGGATTATATTCTTCTTCTGGTTGGAGGGCTGATGTAAAGGCGAAGGTGCAGGAAGTGGAGGATATGCATTGAAGGGCATTGTTGATCACGTGGAAGGGAGATGTGGTGCTTGAAGTAGGAAACCTTTCTGCGATGTCCTGGAGTGGAATTGCTTCTCTTGGGAGCACATATGGCAGAAGCAGAGGAATTGAGAGTACAGGATCACGTTTTTACTGAATATACTCGAGGGTAATCAGGAGAGCAAAACGGGGACATGACATATCTCTAGGAAATAGTTTAAGGAGAATCCAAAGAGATTCTTCTAATACATCAAGGATAAAAGAATAACCAGGCAGAGAATAGGACACCTTAAAGATCAAGAAGGCCATCTATGGAACAACAGAAAGTTGGAGAGATACTATGCTATTCTGTTCTCTAGAGTTTGGAGAAATAATAGTGATAACTTGAAAAAGTGCCCATATTACAGAGGAGGTGGTACTGGATGTCTTAACTCGTAGCAAGGTGTATCCCAGAAACTTGTGGAAAGCTAGGAAAGTGATAGCAGTGCCCCTCCCTGAGATATTTATATCATCGTTTACGACAGGTGAGGTGTTGGAAGATGTGTGCCATTATTTTAAAAAGTAGTAAGGAAAGGTCAGGGAGCAAGAGGACAGTCATCCTGACGTCAGTGGCAGGCAAGCTGTTGGAAGGGATTCTGAGGGATAGGATTTACATGTATTTGCAAAGACGAGGAATGATTAGTGATAGTCAACGTGGCTTTGTGTGTGGGAAATTCTCTCTCTCTAACTTGATTGAGTTTTTTTGAAGGCAGACTGTGGACGTTGTCTATATGGACACTGAGCAGACTGGTTAGGAAGGTTAGATAACATTGAATGTTGGGAGAACCAGACATTTGGATACAAAACTGGCTTGAAGGTAGGCGGCGGAGTGTTGATTTGTGGACTGGAGGCCTGTGAGCAGCAGTGTGCTGAAGGAATGGATATGGAGTCCTTAAACAAATGACTTGGATGTGAATATGAGGTATGGTCAGTAGGCTTACAGAAGACACCAAAATTGGAGGTGTAGTGG
>NW_025162956.1:0-1587 GCF_004010195.1 Chiloscyllium plagiosum
AATCCTTTTTCCAGGAACGGAGCAGGGATATAGTAAAAAAAATCCGCCCAGTGTGAATTATGCACTGTTTCTGCAGACTGGAGAACTGAGTGAAAATTTTTCCATACTCCAAGTCGCCAGATGGTTTCCACCCAATATTAACTCACTGGTGTCATAAAAGAGTGAAATATTGACAGACTTTGTTCTCTACACACAAGGCAGGTGAATTTCCTCTCTCCAGTGGCATCATCACGCTGGTGTTTCTACAGGGCAGACAAGTCAGGGATCTCTTTCCCAAATTGCAAGCAGATTAATTGTCTTACGGGACTGTAATTAAATACCAGTGTTGACAGGGAGTAGAATCTCTTCACATAGTCCTCACATCTCTACAGTTGCTGCATGTTATTGGTGTTCTTCGATCTTTGGATGTTAACGATCAGCTAAAGCGTCATCCACCCATTGTTTTTCTGAAGGGGTTACAAGGGGAGAACGGGAGAGAATAAAAAGACCATAAGACATATGAGCAGAAATTATGCCTTTATCCTTATCGAGTCTGTTCCACTACTCGAACATGGCTGATAGGTTTATCCAGCCCATTCTGCCGCTTTCACCCGAAAACACTTGATCCCCTTAACACAGAAGAACTTAACTGTATCCATCTTAAATATACTCAGTGACCTGCCGTCCACACCATTCTGTGGCAACGAATTCCATAGATTCACCAGTCTCTGGTTAAAGACGTTTCTCCTTACTTCTGTTATAAAACGTTTTCCAGTTACTCTAAAATTGAGTCCTCGGGTCGTCGTCTGTCTAATCAATGGAAACATCTTCCAAAATCTGCTCTTTTCAGACCATGTAGTGTTTTGCATGTTTCAGTTAGATATCCCATCATTCTTCTGAACTCCATCGAGTGTATAACCAGAGTCCTCAATCGTTCCTCATATGATAAGCTGCACATTTTTGGTACCGTTCTTGTGAACCTCCTCTGAACATGGTTCAGAGCCAATGCATTCTTCCAGAGAAATGGTCTACAAAATTGCGCACTATAATCCAAATGTGGACTAACCATGGACGTACAAAGCCTGTCTCCATAAAAGCAGTTCCATTGCTATGAGGGTCTTTTTCAGTGCCAGAGTTGATTTCCTCACTTTCTTTAAGTAGTATTTATCGTTTTGTGAGATTTTGTATTGTATTATTGGAGCAAATTAAAATAAAAACAATGGCATTGTAAACAGGACAAATTTGAGAAAATGCAGAAGACTAAGTAGGAGGTCTGTCGGTGAATGAGTCTGTCTGCAAATCATTTCCTTCGAGCATCCTGTACAAACGAGTAATACGTTTCGATTAGAAATTCAGTTCAGGGGATTCTAGTTTGTTGAAAATATATTTTTTTCTCTGCATTCCCGATTATTTGCATTTTAGAAAGGCAAATCAGAGCGGGACTGATACTCTTAATGGTCAGGTGCTGGGGAGGATTACAGAACAAAGAGACCTTGGAAGTACAGGTTCATTGTTCCTTGAAAGGGGAGTGACAGATAGAGAGGATAATGAAGAATCTGATTTGCGTGCTTTCCTTTATTGGACATAGCATTGAGTATACGACGTGGG
>NW_025162957.1:0-1587 GCF_004010195.1 Chiloscyllium plagiosum
GAAAGTGAGCAATGCACCCACTGGGAAACGTGACGAAGGAAGTGAGGAATGCAGATACTGGGGAATGTGATGGAGAAAGTGAGGAATGCAGATACTGGGAACGTGATGGAGACAGTGAGGATTGCAGATACTGGGGAATGTGATGCAGAAAGTGAGGAATGCAGATATTAAGGAACGTGATGGAGAAAGTGAGGAATGCAGACACTGGGAAAACAATGGAGAAAGTGAGGAATGCAGATACTGGGAAGGTGATGGAGAAAGTGAGGAATGCAGATTCTGGGGAACGTGATGCAGAAAGTGAGGAATGCAGAAACGGGGAAATGTGATGGAGAAACTCAGGAATGCAGATATTGGGGAATGTGATGGAGAAGATGAGGAATGCAGATACCGGGGAATGTGATGGAGAAAGTGAGGAATGCAGATACTGGGAAAGTGATGGAGAAAGTGAGGTATGCAGAACTGGGGAAGGGATGGAGAAAGTGAGGAATGCAGATACTCGGGAACGTGACGGAGGAAGTGAAGAATGCAGATATTGGGGAACGTGATGGTTAAAGTGAGGAATGCAGAGACTGGGGAATGTGATGGAGAAAGTGAGGACTGCAGATACCGGGGAATGTGATGGAAAAGTGAGGAATGCACATACTGGGAAAGTGATGGAGAAAGTGAGGAATGCAGATTCTGGGGAACGTGATGGAGAAAGTGAGGAATGCATACACTGGGAACGTGATGGAGCAAGTGAGGAATGCAGCTACTGGGAAAGTGATGGAGAAAGTGAGGAATGCGCTTAGTGGGAACATGATGGAGAAAGTGAGGAATGCAGATACGGGGAAGGTGATGGAGAAAGTGAGGAATACAGATACTGGGGAATGTGATGGAGAAAGTGAGGAATGCAGTTACTGGGAAAGAGATGGAGAAAGTGAGGAATGCAAATACCGTGTAACGTGATGGAGAAAGTACGGAATCCAGATACTGGGGAATGTAATGGATAAAGTTAGGAATCCGGATCGGTTAATGTGATGGAGAAAGTGAGGAATGCAGTTACTGGGAAAGAGATGGAGGCAGTGAGGAATACAGTTACTGGGAAAAAGATAGAGAAAGTGAGGAATGCAAATACCGTGTAACGTGATGGAGAAAGTACGGAATCCAGATACTGGGGAATGTAATGGATAAAGTTAGGAATCCGGATTCAATGGAATGTAATGGAGAAAGTGAGGAATGCAGATACTGGGAATGTGATGGAGAAAGTGAGTAATGCAGACACTGGGGAATGTGATGGAGAAAATGAGGAATGCAGATACTGAGAAAGTGATGGAGAAAGTGAGGAATGCAGACACTGGGAACGTGATAGAGAAAGGGAGGAATGAAGACACTGGGAAAGTGATGGAGAATGTGAGTTATGCAGATACTGGGAAACGTGATGGAGAAAGTGAGGAATGCAGATACTGGAAATGTGATAGAGAAAGTGAGCAATGCACACACTGGGAAACGTGATGAAGGAAGTGAGGAATGCAGATACCGGATAATGTGATGGAGAAAGTGAAGAATGCAATTACTGGGAATGTGATGGAGAAAGTGAGGAATGCAGAT
>NW_025162958.1:0-1587 GCF_004010195.1 Chiloscyllium plagiosum
CCCTGGCACAGTCTCCACACTATACCAGGCCCACTCTCCAGACCATACAAGGCCCAGTCTCCACACCATACCAGGCTCAGTCTCCAGACAGCACCAGGCCCGGTCTCCAGACTGCATCGGGCCCATTCTCCAGGCCGCACCAAGTTCAATATCTAGTTTGTAGTCGGCCCAGTATCAAGGCCACACTGTGCTTTCTCGAGGCCTCCCATCCCCGCGACAGCCCCCTGTCTGCGACTCACTTCCTCCATTCCCATCGGAGGAATTTTAAAATTTTAAAAGTTTGTGAAGAAGAAGTCTCTCCAGAAAACAGAACAATAAAGTTAGATATAAAGAGTGGGCAGAGCAGAGAAGCTCCGGATGGAACATTCTGACTCTACCACCATCTTTAGGATGTTTGTTTCCTTCTTCAAGGAATGACTTTGGCGACTCAACGCAGTTTTTTTCCAATTCCTTGCAATGCTGTCTCTTAGTAAAAGGTTCTGGGCATGTCCATTGCTGGCCCATATGCTGACATTGGGTTTATTTTAGGACTTTACAATACATTCTCACTAGAAATTGGAAAGGATATCAAAAAATATTGAAAGTTAGAGAAAGTGGTTGAAAATCCATCTCAACCTTTTCCACTGTGCTTCACTGAGAGTAGCCTGGATACACTTGTACAGCTGTGGTCTGCATAGCTCGTGACGCACGACAGATATCTCGCCCGGGTTTATAGAGCAATGCACTGCTGTGGTCTGCATAGCTGCCAGTGTTGGACAGATATCTGGTGTGTCTGGATGAATGCACTGCTGTGGTGGGGATAGCTCCCAACGATACACGCATATCTAGTCCGCGTTTATAGATTAATGCACTGGCGTGGCCTGCACATTTTTCCGTAGTCGGCAGACTGCTGGGTTAGACTGAGCAGAGCTCGAACTTCACACTGTGCTGAACAGATATCTCCTCTGAGTTAATGGTTCTCTGTGTTGGATTGAGAATAAGTTCTCACTAACTATTTCAGCTGATCTGGCAATGCATTTATTCTCATTCTTGTGATTGGATCCTCCGTCCCTCCCTCGATTAATGTTGCACTGTGACCATGCACATTACATCATGATCGTGAAAGCCCACTGTGCTGGTCTCTTCATTCAGAAGCAGTAAGCCATTCGCATTGTCCTTGAGTCTCCACGTCAAAAGAAAGGATGGCCAACGGGATAAAGGCCGTCCCCTTGATACACAGCACAAAACATACATTCCCAGCACTCCCCACCGCCATCCAAGCCAATAAAAATGTCCGGTGTGTACTGAGAGCAACTGTGCCACTGAGAACATCAGGGAGCAGACTTTCAAGGAGATTGAGCAACACTTCCCATTTGTGAACGACAGCGTGAATCCTCAAGTACACACGGATCACGAAGTCCTGTAATCTCTCCACATTTATAGATATATAGCTTGTTATCCTTCCTGTAAAAGTAACAGGTTCACAGTTACTCACGTTATATTCCTGGTGCCAAATTGTCATCCATTGTTTATCCAATTAGAGATACTGCACCGCCTCCTGCCATCTTAATTTCTTGCCTATCTTAGTTAGAATACTTTTGTTAAATC
>NW_025162959.1:0-1587 GCF_004010195.1 Chiloscyllium plagiosum
AAAAAACCCATCAATATCCAAAGATGGATTCATTTGAAAACCCCTTAATCCTAAATTGTGGTACTCTAAAACAGACATCAACATTACATGGAATGTCGCTGTGCATACATAGTCAATTTATTTGTGTCACTGAACACCTCCATTTGTCATTCGAGTCTTGATAATGTGTCAGCAATCATGTTTTCTTGTCTTGCCACATGTACAATTTTCAAACTGAATGACTGTAACAACAAGCTCCATCTAAACAGTCTGGCACTTTTGTCCTTAAATTTCTCCACAAACTTCAATTGGTTATGACCAGTGTATATGTTTGTCTCAGATTTGTTCCTGGTCACATAAACATTAAAATGTTGTAATGTTAACACAAAGCTCAAAGTCTCAACTGTTGAATATTTCTGCTAATGAATGTTCAACTTCCTGGAGAAATACCTGATAGGTCTGTCTATCTTCTCATTGTCTTCCTGCAAGAGCACAGCACCGAAACCCACATCACTTGCATCAATAGTCACCTTGAATGGCTTTGCGTAATCAGGTGTGGCTAATACTTGGGCGGTGGTTAGCACAGCTTTAAGGCTGTCAAATGCCTTCTGACAGTCTGCTGTCCACTGAAACTTCTTGCCTTTCTTTAGTAAATCAATGAGTGGAGCAGCCACACTGCTAAAATTGGACAAAGTTTAGATAAGATCCACTCAATCCCAGGAACCGTAGTACTGCTGTTTTTATCGATGGTATGGGAAACTCCCCAATTATCTTTGTTTTTGCATTCTGTGGGGCCATTTGTCCATGTCCAATAACATGACCCAGGTAGATGTCTTGGGCTTTGGCAAATTCACTTTTAGCCAGGTTTATCACCAAGTCTGCCTTCTGAAGTTGATTGAACAAGTCTGATAAATGTTGCAAATGTTCCTTCCATGTGTGAGTAAACATCACCAGGTCATATATGTTTATGACACACTTGGGTAATCTGGCAATGACCTCATTGGTTAGTCTCTGAAATGTGGCTGGAACATTTTTCATATCAAATGGCATGACTTTAAACTGATACAATCCATCTGGCGTTACGAAAGCTGAAATTGCCTTCGTTCTTTCTGACAAGGTACCTGCCAGTATCCTCTGAGCAAGTCCAACTTAGGAATGTAAGTTGCTTGTCCCATCTTCTCAACACAGTCTTCCAAATGCGGAATTGGATATGCTTCAGTCTTTGTAACTGCATTGACTTTACGATAGTCCACACATAACTGTTGGGTACCTTCTGGTTTTGGCACCATTACTATGGATGAGCTCCAGTCACTATAACTCACTTGGAATATACTGTCTTGGAGCATGCACTCAATCCCCTTTTGAATCTGTGCCAACTTTAGAGGGTTGTGCTGATAAGGATGTTGCTTAATCAGAACAGCATTTCCTATATCTACATAATTAGGTTAGTACTTCCCAGCTTATTTCCACATATCTCCCCATGTGATAATAGTAACTCTTTCAGGTCTTTTCGATGTTCCTCTGGAAGGTAACTAAATAATTTATCCCAATTTTTGATAACTTCCTCATTGTCATATTTAATTTGAGGAATGTCCAATTCAGAATCCT
>NW_025162960.1:0-1587 GCF_004010195.1 Chiloscyllium plagiosum
ATTGACTCTCAGTCTGTGACAGGGATTGAATCTGTCAGTTACAAGAATGGTTTTCTCAGTCAGTGACAAGGATTGACCCTCAGACAGCCACAGGGATTGAATCTCAGTCAGTGACAGGGATTGAATCTCAGTCAGTGACAGGGATTGAATCTCAGTCTGTGACACAAATTGATCCTCAGTCAGTGACAGGGATGGAATCTCAGTCAGAGACAGGGATTGAATCTCATTCAGTGACAGGGATTGAATCTCATTCAGTGACATGGATTGTCAGTCAGTGAGAGATATTGAATCTCAGTCAGTGACAGGGATGGAGGCTCAGTCAGTGACAGGGAATGAGCCTCAAATAGTGACAGGGATTGACCCTCAGTCAGTGACAGGGATGGAATCTCAATCAAGGACTGGGATTGACGCTCAGAAAGTATTAGGAATGAAATCTCAGTCAGTGACAGGCATAGAATCGCAGTCAGTGACAGGGATTGGACCTCAGTCAGTGACAAGAATTGAGCCTCAGTCAGTGACAGGGATTGAATCTCAGTCAGTGACAGGGATTGAATCATAATCAGTGACAATGATTGAACCTCAGTCAGTGACAGGGATGGTGGCTCAGTCAGTGACAGAAATTGAGCCTCAAATAGTGACAGGAATGACCCTCAGTCAGTGACAGGGATTGAATCTCAAACAAGGACAGGGATTGACGCTTAGAAAGTGTTAGGAATGAAATCTCAGTCAGTGACAGGCATAGAATCTCAGTTAGTTACAGGGACTGAATCTCAGTCAGTGACAAGGATTGATCCTCAGTCAGTGACAGGGATTGAATCTCAGTCAATGACAGGGATTGACCCTCAGATAGTGACAGGGATTGAATCCTAGTCACTGAAAGTGATTGAGTTTCAGTCAGTGACAGGGATTGACCATCAGTCAGTGTCAGGGATTGAACCTTAGTCAGTGACAGTAATTGAATCTCAGTCTGTGACAGGGATTGAATCTCAGTCAGTGAAAGGGATTGAACCTCAGTCAGTGACAGGGATTGAATCTCTGTCAGTGACAGGCATTGAATCTCAGTCAGTGACAGGGATTGAATCTCAATCATTGGCAGGTATTGGCACTCAGAATGTGACAGGGATTGAATTTTAATCAGTGACAGTGACTGAGTTTCAGTCAGTGATAGGGATTGACCCTCAGTCAATGACACCGATTGAAACTCATTCTGTGACAGGGATTGAACCTCAGACATTGACAGGGATTGAACCCTAGTCAGTGACAGGGATAGAACCTCAGTGAGTGACAGATATTGAATCTCAGTCTGTTACAGGGATTGAATCTCTGTCAGTGACAGGGACAGTGACAGTGTCAGTGACAGTGAGATTGAATCGCAGTTAGTGAAAGGGATTGAATCTCAGTCAGTGACTGGGATTGACCCTCAGACATTTACAGGGACTGAATATCAGTCTGTGACAGGGATTGAAACTCAGTCAGTGACAGGGATTGAACCGAAGTCAGTGACAGGGATTGACCCTCAGACAGTGACAGGGATTGAACCTGAGTCAGTGACACGGATTGAATCTTAATCAATGACTGGGATTAAAC
>NW_025162961.1:0-1587 GCF_004010195.1 Chiloscyllium plagiosum
AGAAAGAACTTTTGGCATTGTTTCCAGTAAATTCAATAATTAACCACAGAAATATTCCAAACAGAGATGGAGGTCTTCCGTTTAGTCTTGGTATTGCATAATTTCAACATATTTGTTGGTAATAATGTGTCTGAGACATGTGTATTTTCTGATCGTAAGGACTGAAAGTATTTGGGGAAAAAAGGTATGTATGAAAATCCTCGACTGTTTTAATGGAACTTATTATTGCAGCTATTCAATTTTAAATTTGTACACGTATCAGGATGAGACAATATAATTGATAACAAAGGTGGAGGCGTTTGGTGCTGAGGAAAAGAGGACTGAAAAGACTAAGAGTGAATGCTTGTATACTTAGAGTCAAATAAAGTCATTGTTATCTCTTGATTGTTCATTTTCATTCAGTGGGGCATGCAACGACATTATGGAGTTAAGAATTAAGCTTTCTTTTTAATCAAGAAAGCTTCATAAAGAGGGTGCAAACATTCTGCTTAAATCCAAGCGAGTAAATAACTTGGGAGGCTTGGGGCACTTATATTCTAACAATAGACGGAGCCTGATTGCTTGATTTCAAGCACAGACAAACCCAGGTAATTGTACAGAATAAGGTCTTGAAGCTGGATGGGGAAGCAAGTATTTCTTACTGTGTTACAGGTAAACGTTAGGGCTCTCTTCCTGCCCACTCAAATTGCGTGCAAGATTATCTGCTTTCGTGAATTTGACTTTGCCAAACGTGTTCTTATGGGATGTTACGATATTGGAACAGTTAATCAACAGTCGGTAATATATCAATTATTCTGTTAAGAGTGTTGTACTTGATACACGTAAAAACACTGTTTTAACTGAGATCTGTTGGAAAATAAATTCAATATTAATTATCTGATCAAAATATTTCATTTTTTGTGAAATAAACGCTCAAACCTATATGGTTAATGGCTGCGCGTGGGGACAGAAATGAGTCATTCGCTACCTTCCAAGTCCAAATCATTCTGAATAGAAGCAATTGTTTTATCCCGTTATGTCTCTATCTTTTGTTCAGAAGTACTGCTGAATAATTATGACGCTGTTAATTTTCCCACTTTCCAAATGGACTCCACATTTTCTTTAAATAATCCAAGGCTGAGCAATTCACTGAAGTGTTAATGTTGGAGGACGTTGAGACCAGTGGTCATAATTCCATTAGTTTCCTTGGAGGAGATGGCCTGGTGGCATTATTACAAGACTATATTTTCAGCGATGTACTGAAATAATATTTCCCTTTTTCATCAGTAATTTTAACGTGGACAAAGAAATGGTATCGAACGAGCCAGGCAAATATTTTTTCATGTCTTGAAAACAGTTCACTTTACAGATGAGGAGGTTCTGGATACGTTACATCAAACATGAAAGTTAATAAATTTCGAGGCACTGATCAGCTGTCCGCCGGAACATTGTGCGAAGATAGGCAAGAAGTTGTGGGATCCTGGCATAGAAACATGTATCATTTACAGCTAGAAGCGACGTGCCTGAAATGTTCAAGGTGGCCAATCTAGTGATAGTCAAAAAGAAGATCGACAGGTGACATATCTGAAAATGCCAGGGTGGCTAACT
>NW_025162962.1:0-1587 GCF_004010195.1 Chiloscyllium plagiosum
GTTGGGTTCGGGAGGCATAGGTTGGGGTGAGATGGGATGAGGTGGGGTGGGGTGGAGTGTTGCAGTGAGGAAGATGGAGACTAGCTTTACTTCACCCCAGTTTATACACCCGCTGGGTCTGTGGTGGATCTCTTGGTGATGATCACCATTTGATGTTACTGCGCAGCAAATTCCTGCAAGTAGCTAAATCTGAGGAAAGACTCCTTAATCCCCAAATCAAAACGGAATTCAGGAATCACTGGAATCAGGAGGATTCCAGAGGGCTGGAAAATCGCTAACATGACACCCCTGTTTAAAAAGGGAGTAAAGCAAACGACAGAAAATTATAAACTGATTAGCCTAACCTCGGTTGTGGGTAAGATCTTGGAATGCATTGTGAAAGATGTGATTTCTAAATACTTGGAAGTGAATGATAAAATAGGGCCAGCATGGTTTCATCAAGGGGAGGTCATGCCTGACAAAGCTGCTGGGATTGTTTGAGGAAGTAACAAGCTCCATTGTGAAGGATGAGATTTCTAAATACTTGGAAGTGTATGATAAAATAGGGTAAAGCCAGCATGGTTTCATCAAGGGGAGGTCATGCCTGACAAAGCTGCTGGGATTGTTTGAGGAAGTAACAAGCAGGTTAGACCAAGGAGACGTTATCTACCTGGACTTCAAGAAGGCTTTTGACAAGTTGCCGTACAGGAGGCTGCTGAGTAACATATGGGCCCATGGTGTTAGAGGTAAGGTGCTAGCATGGATAGAAGCCTGGCTTTCTGGCAGCAAACAGAGAGTGGGGATAAAAGGGTCCTTCTCAGGATGGCACTCAGTGACAAGTGGTGTTCCACAAGGCTCAGTGTTGGGACCACAATTTTTCACTTTATACAATAACGATCTAGTTGAAGGAATTGAGGGCATCCTGGCTAAGTTTGCAGATGATACAAAGATAGGTGGAAGGGAAGGTAGTATTGAGGAGGCAGGGAGGCTGCAGAAGGATTAGGACAGGTTAGGAGAATGGGCAAAGTAGTGACAGATGGGAAAGTGTGAGATCATGCACTTTGCCAAAAGAACACAAACATGGACTCTGTTCTAAACGGGACGAAAATTCAGAAGTCTGAAGTGCAAAGAGACTCGGGAGTTCTAGTCCAGGATTCTCTCAAGGTACACTTGCAGGTTGAGTCAGTAGTTAAGATGGCAAATATTTTGAGAGGACTTGAACATAAACGCAGGGATGTACTTCTGAATCTCTAGAAGGCTCTGGTCAGACTACATTTGGAGTGTTGTGTGCAGCTTTGGGCCCCATATCTCAGGAAGGACGTACTGGCCCTGGAGCGTGTACAGAGGAGGTTCACGAGAATGGTCCCAGGAATGAAAAGCTTAACATATGAGGAACGTTTGAGGACTCTGGGTCTATATTCATTGGGGTTTAGAAGGATGAGGGGGATCTAATTAAAACGTACAGAATACTGAATGGCCTGGACAGAGTGGATGTTGGGGAAGATGTTCCATTGGTAGGAGAGACTACCAATGTATAATCGTCCGCAAAACACACACACCACGAACACCAACTATCCACGAAACGACACGACCAGCTATCCTTAGTAG
>NW_025162963.1:0-357 GCF_004010195.1 Chiloscyllium plagiosum
CGGAACAGTGAACAGTGAACACTGAACAGTGAATACTGAACAGTGAATAGTAAACACTGAATACAGAACAGTGAACAGGGAACTGTGAACACTGAACACTGAACACAGAACAGTGAATACTGAATACTGAACAGTGAACACTGAACACTGAATACTGAACACTGAACACTGAACACTGAACACTGAATACTGAACACTGAACACTGAATACTGAACACTGAATACTGAACAGTCAATACTGAACAGTGAACACAGAACACTGAATACTGAATACTGAACACTGAACACTGAATACTGAACACTGAATACTGAATACTGAACACTGAACACTGAACACTGAACACTGAATACTGAACA
>NW_025162963.1:367-1587 GCF_004010195.1 Chiloscyllium plagiosum
ACTGAACATTGAATACTGAATATTAAACACTGAATACTGAACACTGAATACTGAACAGTGAACACTGATCACTGAACACTGAATACAGAACACTGAATACTGAATACTGAACACTGAATACTGAACACTGAACACTGAATACTGAACACTGAATACTGAACAATGAACACTGAATAGTGAACACTGAACACTGAATACTGAATACTGAACACTGAATACTGAACAGTGAACACTGAATACTGAACACTGAACACAACACTGAACACTGAACACTGAATACTGAACACTGAATACAGAACACTGAACACTGAATACTGAACACTGAACAGTGAACACTGAACACTGAACACTGAACACTGAACACTGAATACTGAACACTGAATACTGAACACTGAACACTGAACACTGAACAGTGAACACTGAGCAGTGAATACTGAACACTGAACAGTGAACACTGTATACAGAACCGTGAACAGTAAACACTGAACAATGAACAATGAACACGAGAACAGTGAACACTGAATACAGAACAGTGAACACTGAATAGTAGACACTGAATACAGAATAGTGAACAGTGAACACTGAACAATGAACACTGAACAGTGAGCACTGAATACAGAAAACTGAATAGTAAAGACTGAACAGTAAACACTGAATACAGAACAGTGAACAGTTAACTGTGTACACTGAACACTGAACATTGAAGAGTGAACATGAAAATGAACACTGAATACAGAACAGTGAACACTGAACAGTGAACACTGAACAGTAAACAGAAAACACTGAACAGTGATCAATGAACAGTGAACACTGAACACTGAACACTGAATACTTAACACTAAATACTGAACACTGAATACTGAACAGTAAATACTGAACAGTAAATACTGAACACTGAATACTGAACACTGAATACTGAACACAGAACACTGAATACTGAATACTGAACACTGAATACTGAACACTGAACACTGAATACAGAACACTGAATACTGAACACTGAACACTGAACACTGAATACAGAACACTGAATACTGAATACTGAATACTGAACACTGAATACTGAACACAGAACACTGAATACTGAATACTGAATACAGAACACTGAATACTGAATACTGAATACTGAACACTGAACACTGAACACTGAATACTGAATATTGAATACAGAACACTGAATACTGAATACTGAACACTGAATACAGAACACTGAATACTGA
>NW_025162964.1:0-1587 GCF_004010195.1 Chiloscyllium plagiosum
TGAGCTCCCTAGTGTGCTGGCATTCACTGAGCATTCCGCCGTCTGCTTCCTTCTTCGAAAGTGCATCACCTATTATTTAGCAGGGTTGCGTTCCATCTGCTATTGATCTGTCCATCTGTATCTCCCTGTAACATAAGACCTGCCTCCTCACTGTCAACTACCCGGTCAATCGTTGTATCAAACACAAACTTAGTTATTACACTCTCCCCACCTCTCGTCCATATTCACAGATACACCATTTATGATGCCACAAATAATAAGATTAAAGATCACACAACACCAGGTTATAGTCCAACAGATTTATTCGGAGGCATTAGCTTTCAAAGCGCTGCTTCTTCATCAGGTAGTTGTGAGGTTTGAAAGCTCGTGCCTCGGAATAAACCTGGTGTTATGTGATTTTTACCTTTGTCAACCCCAGTCCAATACTGGCATCTGGGAATCACAAATAATCAGGGACACAACATTGATCCGTATGGTGCACCATTAGACACCAGCCTCCAGTCACACCAACAGGCTTCTACCACTACCCTCTGACTCCTATCACTAGTGTTGATTTAGATGCAACTTGGCAAGTCACTAATGACTCTTATCTATTCCCTGGTTATTCTGTTACACTTGACGCACTTGTTGAATACCTGGGGATTCTTCCTAAACTTGCCTGCCAGCAGATTTCCATGCCATTGTGTTCGTCAGTCCTCTCCGAGTGAAGAATTTACACCTTATTTCAGTCTTAAATGACCTGTCCCTTATCCTGCCATTTTTTGCCTTAAATGTAGAGTAGACAGCCAGAGAAACATCCTGTTTATTTCCACCTTGTCATATGTTTCGTGAATGTTCAGGATTTCACTGCGATCACCTCTCATTCTTTGAAACCTTAGAACAGCCGAGTTGCTGCATCAGATTATCTCGCCATCTGAGGGTCGAATCTGGAGAACGACAATTACACAGTCCAGGTACAGTCTCACCAATACACTATGAAACTACTTCAACATTTTGTTGCATCAAAAATCTGACCCCTTTAATTGAAGGTGAAAACAACTTTAACTTTCCACTTACATAATTCCGAAGTTATTAAGTATGATTTCCTCTCAAACATGCATACTGATTCTCTCCAATGTTGCTGTTAATTTCTAAATATCTAATATCACATCATGTCTCATAGATTCCAAAAGTGTCTCCACAGATGTCAAGTTAATTGGTCTGCATTTCTTCACACTATCACTTTTTGACAGTCTAGATGCCTGAATCCATTCCATTCATCTACCTACCATGCTTGGATCACGTTTATAACTTTCCATTTATCTACACTGGCTTTCCATCCTGTTTGGAATGCACATCAAAATAAAACACAGTCATCGACAGTGCAATTAATATTTCTATTGGTGATATATTTCTGACATTTTGATTGGAAGTACATCCGTTTCGTCAGACTTAGCAATGCTCAATCCAGCTACATGTTCAAGTACGATCTTGTTACTGATATGAATTGAATTTATGCCTTGAGCTCCAGGAGGCCGATATGATCACTTGGTATTTCGGGGTGATTTTTTGGCACTTCCTCCATGAAGACAGATGCAAAGTAACTGG
>NW_025162965.1:0-1587 GCF_004010195.1 Chiloscyllium plagiosum
TGTCTGTGTTTGGATGTAGGTTTGCTCGCTGAGGTGAAAGGTTCATTTCCACACGTTTCTTTACCTTACTGGGTAATATCTTCAGTGGACCTCAGGCGAAGCAATAATGAAAATTCCTGCTTTCTATTTATATGTTTGGGTTTGTTTGGGTTCGTGATGTCATTTCCTGTGGTGATGTTATTTCCCGTATCTGAGCAACTTCCTGTTCCTTTTTTCAGGGGGAGGTAGATGGGGCCTAACTCGATGTGTTTGTTGATAGAGTTCAGGTTGGAATGCCATGCTTCTCGGAATTCTTGTGCGTGTCTTTGTTTGGTTTCTCTTGGATGGATGTATTGTCCCAGTCTCACGAACATCCTCACATACGTATGATGAAGGTCACCACGTCGACTGGGATACACCGACACACCGATATACACACAGAGACACACAGGCGCACACGGCACATAGGCACACGCACACACACAGACATACACGCATAAACACACATGCACATACAGGCACATGCACACACACACAGACACACCCATGCACACATACACACAGATACATGCGCACCCAAAGTCACACACAGATACACGCACACGGACACAGACACACGCACACAGAGACACATGCAAAGCACAAACCCTCACACATACGCACCCCACACACAGATACCCGCATACACACACACAGACAGGCACACGCACACACATAGACACACAGACACAGACATACACAGACACACGCGCACACACAGGCTCACAGACACACACAGACACACAGACCAACGCAAACACACACAGAGACATGCACACACACAGACACACATACAGACACACATTCACTCACACGCTGACACATACCCAGAGAGAGAAACACAGACACACACACTCTCACACACAGAGACATGCACACAGTCCCACACACACATGTGCACACACACAGATACAGACACACAGGCACATGCACAAACACACACAAGCACACACAGACACACGTATGCACACATACACACTGACACACACAGGCAGACAGACTGACACAGAAACACGCACGCTTACTCACACACACAGACACGCACACAGCCAAAGAAAATCACACATAGAGGCACATGTGCACGCACTCACACACACGGACCCTCTCTCATACACTCACACACAGCCACACACAGAGACACAGACAGACACAGTCACGCACACACACACGCACAGACCCTCTCTCATATACTCACACAACTACTCTCACACACAATGTTTGACAGGCTGAAACGCTTTTTGCATTCAAACTCACATGCATACACAAACCCTCTAACAGACACTCATAACCACACCACTCCACCCCACCCCACACACACCCACATGCACACATACACATATAAGTTTGTGGGGCGAATTACATTTTAGTTTGCCAAAAACGGCACGAATCCATTTACGTTTCTATAAATCCGTTTTTTTTTATAGATTAGAATCAATCTGACCATTATGGCACAGACAGCATCACAGTGAGTTAACACCTTCAATATATTGTGTGTGATGACATGACTCCAATTGTTAAAGTGCGCCTGAGAACGTTATTTCCAAAAAAAATTTGCGATTTACATATGAA
>NW_025162966.1:0-1587 GCF_004010195.1 Chiloscyllium plagiosum
CAACCAGATTTCCTGAACTGGAGATCACAGAATGGAATCCCAAAACGTGGAAACAAGTGAGTTATCCAAAAAGTCCACACTGACTATCCAAAGAGCATCCGACCCAGACTCACCCACCTACTGTATTCTTGTAACCCTGCATTTCATATGGCGAATTCATCTGACTTACGCATCCATGGAGTAGGCCTATTTACCCACATTTGGCCCATATCCTGCTAATGTCCCTGTCCAAACGTTTTTTTAAATCCTGTAACTGTATCCATTTCCTATTGCAGCTCATTCCATATACTCACCATCATCCGTGTGAAAATATCCCCCATCAGGTCCTTTTAAATCCTTCCCCTCTCAACTTATCCGAATATCTTTGGATCCCGAAGTTGGAGAAAAGACTTGAAATATCATCTTATCTATGTCCCTCATGATTTGGTAAATCTCCATAAGGTCACCCCGGAGCCTCCAACATTCCAGGTTAAAAGATAATCCAGCCTATCCACTTTCTCCTTATAACTTAAAACCTTCTAGTCTCGGTGCCGTCCTAGTAAATCTTTTTGCACACTTCCAATTTAATAAAATCTCCGAAAGCAGTGCAACAACAATTGTACCCAGTACTCCACATGTGACCTTGTACAGCTGTAACATGATGTCCCAACTCCTGTACTCAATGTTCTGAACAATGAAGGCTAGCGTTCCAAATGCTTTCCTCACTAGCCAGTCTCGCACTTTCAAGGAACTATGTATCTGCACCCCAAGGTCTCCCTAGTCAACTGCAATCCCCAAGGCCCTATCATTAACTATGTCCTTTTCTGTTTTGCAAGTGAGGCAGTACCACTCTGCTGCAATAGTGCTTATGTAGTAGCTGCAATGAAATGACAGACATTAAACTATGAGGCATTTAATGGAAATTAGGTCAGAGTCCCACACCATCAGACCATAGAACAACACAGTGTAGCAATGGGGCCTTTGGCCAACTGTCTTGCTTCAAACTTAACACCAAATTAAACTAATCCCTTCTGCCTACCTTTGGTCCATATCCGTCCAGTCCTTGCAAATTCATGTACTTATCTTATAATCTCAAACTTTCCCATTGTACCTGCCTTCAAAACCATCCCTGACAGCATCTTCCAACCTCCTCCTGCTTTCTTGAAAAACTTACTCCTCATATCTCCTTTGAACTTTCCCCTCTCACATTACTTGCATGCCCGTCTGTATTATACATTTCAATTCTGGAATAAATATTTGCACTGTCAAGCCTATCCACACTATTAATTTTAGTAGTTGAGTGCATAGTGGTGGAAAAGCACAGCAGATCAGATCTCAAGTCTCCCCTTAGCCTCCAGCACTCCCAGGAAAACAATCCAAGTTTTTCAAGGCTCTCCTGAGAGCTCTTACCCTCTGATCCAGACAGCATCGACTGCACCTACTCTGAAGCCTCACTATCCTTTCTGTAATGTGGTGACCAGAATTGAATGCAACACTAACTGTGACCTAACCAATATCTAATGAAGCTGCACCATACATCCTGAGTCTCGTATCAATTCCTAAACCAGTAAAGGCAAGTATGCCTTATATTCTTACCACTCCACCTAC
>NW_025162967.1:0-1587 GCF_004010195.1 Chiloscyllium plagiosum
GACCTCTCAATGGATCATTTCTGGCTAACCTATGACTCTCAAGACACCTGTTTGAGGCTTCACACTTCGTCCTCACATAAGCCTCCTTTTTCTTCCCGACAAGAGCTTCAACTTCTTTAGTAAACCATGGCTGAAAGGTATTTATTTATCAAGGACCCGCTGTAGCAACTCCTTGTACAAGCTCCACAGTTCACGTGTGTTCATTCCCTGCAGTTTCCTTCCCAATCCTATGCATGTTAAGTTTTGCCTAATCGCATCATAATTGTCTTTCCCCCAATTATCCCTCTTTGTAACCTCGGCCCAAACTACCTCAGTACTCAAACATTATCTCAGCTGCTGTAATACTACTCTTGATTAACAATGCCAACCCATCCACACCAGCCCCAACCCCTTTTAGCATCTTCTCTGTTCTTACTGAAATATCTATATCATGGAATCTGCAACAACCATTCCTGTCCCTCCTCTAGCTACGTCTCTGAAGTGGCCACGACATCGAAATCCCAGTTGCCAAACCACGCTGCAAGTTCACCCATCATATTCTGGATGCTCCTGGAATTTACGTACACACATTTCAATTCAAAATCCTAATTGCAGGTGCGCTATCGCGACATCGTAATCCTATCCCTGACTTATTTACCCTCAAACTCCTGTACACTGAAACTACAATGCATAGTTCTATCTTCCTGCTGCATTATTTTAAACTGATCTATACAGTCCATGGATGAACAGGCTGAATTGTTAACCAAGGTAAAACGAAATTGGATCAGACTGATTCTAATCTAAACAGGTTTACAGAATCTTACTAGATTCAGCCAGGGTTTGAGCAAAATAAAACGTAATCCTGCAATTTCAAATTCACCCCACAAGCTTATGTGTTTATGTGTGAATGTGGGTGTGTGTATAGGCGTGAGGGAGGGTTTTATGAGTTTCTGTGAGATTGTGTGTGTATGTGTGTATTGTGTGAGAGTGAGTGTAAAGGGGTATAGTCTGTGAGAGTGTGTGTGAGTGTGGGAATAATGTGTGAGTGCATGAGAGAGGGTCTGCGTGAGTGAATGGGTTTGAAGATGAGTGTATGTGTGGAAAGGAGTGTGTATGCGTGTGTGTAGCAGTTTATATGTGTGTGCGATTGTCTTTTTGTGCATCTGCCTGTGTGTGTGTGTGTGTGTGTGTATAGTGCAATGGAGTCACCTGTAGTGTGTGATGAACCTATGATTCCCGGTTGAGGCCATCCCATGGGGGACTGAACTTGGCTATCAACCTCTGGTCTGCCACTTTTCGTTATTGTCTGTCCCGAAGTTTGCCTTGGAGGATGGTCACCCGAAATTCCGAGTCGAATGTCCCTGACTGCTGAAGTGTTCTCTGAATGAAAGGGAACACTCCTGTCTGATGATTGTTGTGTAGTGTCCATTCATCCTTTGCCATTGCCTCTGCTTGGTCTCTCCAATGTACCATGCCTCAGGGCATCCTGACTTGCAGCGTATGAGTAGACAGCTTTGGCTGAGTCGTATGAGTACCTTTCACGTACATGGTGAGAGGTGCTCCCACTTGTAAAATTGGTATCCATGTCCACACTCTGACACGTCTTGC
>NW_025162968.1:0-908 GCF_004010195.1 Chiloscyllium plagiosum
CACACCAGAGACTGCAGCAGCAGGGAGGGCACTGTCTTGCAGTACCTACCACACCAGAGACTGCAGCAGCAGGGAGGGCACTCCCCTGCAGCACCTACCACACCAGAGACTGCAGCAGCAGGGAGGGCACTGCCCTGCAGCACATTCCACACCAGAGACTGCAGCAGCAGGGAGGGAACTCCCCTGCAGCACCTACCACACCAGAGACTGCAGCAGCAGGGAGGGCACTGCCCTGCAGCACCTGTCACACCAGAGACTGCAGCAGCAGGGAGGGCACTGCCCTTCAGCACCAACCACACCAGAGACTGCAGCATCAAGCAGGGCACTCCCCTGCAGCACAGACCACACCAGAGACTGCAGCAGCAGGGAGGGCACTCCCCTGCAGCACCTACCACACCAGAGACTGCAGCAGCCGGGAGGGCACTCCCATACAGCACCTACCACACCAGAGACTGCAGCAGCCGGGAGGGCACTCCCATACAGCACCGACCACACCAGAGACTGCAGCAGCAGGGAGGGAACTCCCCTGCAGCACCTACGACACCAGAGACTGCAGCAGCAGGGAGGACACTCCCCTGCAGCACCTACCACACCAGAGACTGCAGCAGCAGGGGAGGGCACTGCCCTTCAGCACCGACCACACCAGGGACTGCAGCAGGGAGGGCACGCCCCTGCAGCACCTACCACACGAGAGACTGCAGCAGGGAGGACACTCCCCTGCAGCACCAACCACACCAGAGACTGCAGCAGAGAGGGCACTCCCCTGCAGCACCTACCACACCAGAGACTGCAGCAGCAGGGAGGGCACTCCCCTGCAGCACCTACCACACCAGAGACTGCAGCAGCGGGGGAGGGCACTCCCCTGCAGCACTTACCACACCAGAGACTGCAGCAGCAGGGAGGACACT
>NW_025162968.1:1059-1587 GCF_004010195.1 Chiloscyllium plagiosum
AGCAGCAGGCAGGGCACTCCCCTGCAGCACCGACCACACCAGAGGCTGCAGCAGCACGGAGGGCACTCCCCTGAAGCACCTACCACACCAGAGACTGCAGCAGCAGGGAGGGCACTCCCCCGCAGCACGGTTCACACCAGAGACTGCAGCAGCAGGGAGGACACTCCCCTGCAGCACCTACCACACCAGAGACTGCAGCAGCAGGGTGGGCACTCCCCCACAGCACGGTTCACACCAGAGAATGCAGCAGCGGGGAGGGCACTCCCCTGCAGCACCTACCACACCAGAGACTGCAGCAGCAGGGAGGGCACTCCCCCACAGCACGGTTCACACCAGTGAATGCAGCAGCAGGGAGGGCACTCCCCTACAGCACCCACCACACCAGAGACTGCAGCAGCAGGGGGGGCACTCCCCTGCAGCACCGACCACACCAGAGACTGCGGCAGCAGGGGGGGCACTCCCCTACAGCACCTACCACACCAGAGACTGCAGCAAGAGGGAGGGCACTCCCCTGCAGCACCTACCACA
>NW_025162969.1:0-1587 GCF_004010195.1 Chiloscyllium plagiosum
CAAACTTGCACTGGGGAATTCAGGGATAAACTTACACTGGGGAATTCAGCACAATCTTGCACTGGGGAATTCAGGGATAAACTTGCACTGGGGTGTTCAGGATAAACTTGCATTGGGGAAATCAGGATAAACAGGCATTGGGGACTTCAGGACTAACTTGCACTCGGGAATTCAGGATAAACTTGCACTGGGAAATTCAGGACAAACTTGCACTGAGCAATTCAGCACAAACTTGCTTTGGGGAATTCAGGGATAACCTTGCACTGGGGAATTCATGGATAATCCTGCACTGGGGAATTCAGGACAAACTTGCACTAGGGAATTTAGGGATAAACTTGCATTGGGTAATTCAGGGATAAAATTGCACTGGGGAATTCAGGATAAAAGTACACTGGGGAATTCAGCACAAACCTGCACTGGGGACTTCATGGATCAACTTGCACTGGGGAATGCAGGATAAACGTGCACTGGGAAATTCAGCACAAACTTGCACTGGGAATTCAGGGATAAACTTGCACTAGGGAATTCAGGACAAACGTGCACTGGAGAATTCAGGGATAATCTTGCACTGGGGTGTTCAGGATAAACTTGCATTGGGGAAATCAGGATAAACTGGCATTGGGGAATTCAGGACAAACTTGCACTCGGGAATTCAGGGACAAGCTTGCACTGGGGAATTCATGGATAATCCTGCACTGGGGAATACAGGACAAACTTGCACAGGGGAATTCAGGGATAAACTTGCACTGGGGAATTCAGCACAAACTTGCACTGGGAAATTCAGGATAAGTGTGCACTGGGGAATTCAGCACAAACTTGCACTGGGGAATTCAGGAATAAATTTCCACTGGGGAATTCAGGACAAACTTGCACTGGAGAATTCAGGATAAATGTGCACTGGGGAATTCAGCACAAACTTGCTCTGGGGATTTCAGGGATAAACTTGCACTGGGGAATTCAGGAAAAACTTGCACTGGAGAATTCAGGGATATACTTGCATTGGGGAATTCTGGATAAAATTGCAGTGGGAAATTCAGGGATACACCTGCCCTGGGTAATTCAGGATAAACGTGCACTGGGAAATTCAGGACAATCTTGCACTGAGGAATTCCGCACAAACTTGCATTGGGGAATTCAGGATAAACTTGCTTTGGGGAATTCAGGGATAACCTTGCACTGGGGAATTCATGGATAATCCTGCACTGGGGAATTCAGGACAAACTTGCACTCGGGAATTCAGGGACAAGCTTGCACTGGGGAATTCATGGATAATCCTGCACTGGGGAATTCAGGACAAACTTGCACTCGGGAATTTTCAGCACAAACTTGCACTGGGGAATTCAGGGATAAACTTGCACTTGGGAATTCAGGACAAACGTGCACTGGAGAGTTCAGGGATAATCTTGCACTGGGGTGTTCAGGATAAACTTGCATTGGGGATATCAGGGTAAACTGGCATTGGGGAATTCAGGACAAACTTCCACTCGGGAATTCAGGGACAAGCTTGCATTGGGGATTTCAGGATAAACTTGCACTGGGGAATTCAGCACAAATTTGCACTGGGGAATTCAGTGATAAACATGAACT
>NW_025162970.1:0-1587 GCF_004010195.1 Chiloscyllium plagiosum
TCAAACAATATTCTGAACGGTGGGTGTTTGTTCCTTTAATTTGCTTCCAAGTCAGTGTAGAAATGAGAACGTGAATTGATCTTCTATAGTGTGTTTATAATCCAGAATTTAATTCAATCTTTATCATCATTGCTCTAGCTCTTAGAAACAAAAATAATGAATGAGCCTGTGTCCATCTGCAGATGAAAAAGTTCTTTCAGCTCTGACTATTGCAGCGAATGTTGTAAAGAATAAACTACAGACCCACATAAAATGGAAATGTTGCAGGGCAAGGTGCCAAACGCTAGTCCAAGATTAATTATGTCCAAGCATTATGAATAATACATGCAGAGGGGCGGAGTATAAAAGCAGAATTCAGCTCCATGTCCAAAATACTGTTTGTGGCTCCCTCACAAAAGACCACAACTGATTCACGGTGTAAATTCACCAAAATAGGAAAAACAAGAGACTGGAATTCCCAATTCTGCAACCACATCGGTAGAACAGGAAGAAAATTAAGGTTTGTTTCTGAAATTCATAAATTGTGATGATAAGAATGTGGTATATGTCGGGGGGGGATGTTAGAGGATGATAAACAATGTTGTAGAAAACACAATGATTATCCAGGTGGGTCACAGTGAGCAGGAACGTGTTGGTTACAGGAGGGTACAAACAGATTTTCAGATGGCCAGATCAATGACTGATAAAAGGTGACACTGAAATATGTGAGATGCTGCACTTTGGAACCATGAAGATAGGTTAGATTTGCTTTTGGAGCAGAGAAAGGTGAGGGATGAACTTGACAGAGGTGTATTATAGCATAAGAGGTATGGGACGAGTGAACAGACAACAACTATTCCCCTTAGTCAAAGGGTCAAAAACAATGGGAAATACGCTTGAAGTCAAAGAGAATATACTAACAGAGGATTTGTGAAATCTGTTTCGAACCCAGAGCATGATATGTGTCAAAAATGCATTGCCTGGGAGGTAACCTCACAAACATTATAAAACACTTGTGTCAGCACTGGGTGGTGCAGACTCTACGGGCCTTGTCTTTATTACATGATTCCATGTGGTGGCAGCCATGAAATGTCTGATATATTCTGAAGCAGCAACCAATTGGACTTGGTTTGTTCCAACAAACTATGCTCAGTAAGTGGTGAGATTACAAACAAGCATCATCCCATGGAGTATCAGCACTTACTCAACCTAGGACAGCCCAGCCATCTTGAAATCATCCAAGATAATTCACATGCTCAGTGTAAGAATCCTCCAACACAGCATCAACATTATTCCAGCTGTTTGACACCATTATTTTAAGTTCACCAATAACATAGAAACAGACTTCGCTTCATTATTATTTAGACTTCTCATGTAAGGTTGTTATTTCCTTGAAGACTAATAAATTCCTTCCCATATATTTGTATTTACAAAGAGTCTGTATTCCTGCGAGCTGTTCCTCACCAGTAATATTTACTCCCAGTTAAACCGGCACATGAGATGCACTGCTGGCACTCTCTCCCAACAGCCACTTGAATGGAACAACATCAACTGGACTGGAACTTCTCAAGGGTGATTAATGCTGGTCTAGCTCCATTAAAATCCCAA
>NW_025162971.1:0-1587 GCF_004010195.1 Chiloscyllium plagiosum
AAGCAATGAATAACGTCTGATCCTTAAATCAATTATTGAAGTTTGATGCAATGGTTGAATGACTGCAGTTTGATTCATTGACTGGAAGCGTTAAACTCGAGACATTGAATAAATGAGTGAAGGTCTACTCATTGAATTAACACGTTCCGTCTGTTTCATGGAATGAATGGGTGCAGTTTGTTACATTGAATCAATGCGTAAAACCCGTGGCATTGAATGACTGAGAGAAGCTGTGTTCATTGAATTAACACGAGCAGTTTGTTTCATTGAATGAATGAGTTAAGCTTCACACACTGACTGAATGGGTTAATACATGCAGAGAGTTTCATTGAACGAAAGTGTGCTGTTTGTTTAATTCAATCAATGCGTTGAATTCTTGGCATTGCATGTATGAGTGAAGGTCGACTCATTGAATAAAACGTGCAGTTTTTTTTCATTGAATGAATGAGTTAACCTTCACACATTGCATGAATGGCAGAAGCTCTACTCATTTAATTAACACATCGAGTGCAGCTTGATACTCATTCAATGAAACAGACTGCATGTCTTAATTCAATGAGTATAGCTTCTCTCATGTATGCAATGCGTCAATCATAACGCCTTCATTCAATGAATCAAATTGCATTAATTCAATCATTGGTACATTCTTCAATAAGTGATTCAATGAATGAAAGGTTATTAATTGATTTAAAGAAATAAACCTAACTCATTTATTTAGTGAATCCAATTGGTTAGTTAAATGCATGGGGTAAGTTTGTTTCATTGAATCAATAAACACGTTTAATTCATTGAATGTATGATTGAAGTTTGATTCAATGAATGAATGAATGCAGTTTCGTTCAGTGACTGAATATGTTATGCTCGAGACATTTTATTCATGAGAATATCTCTAGGCATTGAAATAAAACGTGCAGCATCTCTCAGGGAATGAATGAGTTTAGTTTGAGTCACTGAATAAGTGAAAGAATGCAATTTGTTTCAGTAAACAAATGCGTACGCTTCGATTCATTAAAGTATTTGAGTTGCGTTTGTTGCATTAACTAAATAAATAACGTTTGAATATACGATTGTCGTTTAATTCAACGAATGAGTTAATGGAGTTTGATTCATTGAATGATTGTATGCAGTTGGATTCATTAAATGAATGTAATAAGTTTCTTTCATTGAATCAATGAAAAACGTCTGTTTCAATATGCGATTTATCTTTGATTCAATGAATGAACGAATGCAGTTGTTTCCTTGAATGAATGCGTCAAGTTCGAGACCTTGACTTCACGAGATAAGCTCTACTCATTGAATTAACAAGTGCAGTTTGTTGCAGTGAGTTCAGTTTGATTCAATAAACAAATGAATGAATGCAGATTGTTTAAGTAAACTCATGAGTGCGCTTTGATCTGTTAAATATTTGATTTATGTTTGCTTCATTGAAACCTTATATAACGTTTGATTCATTGAATGTGTCTTTGAAGTAGGATTCATTGAATGATAGAATGCACTTTGATTCTTTGAAATAATAAGTTAAGCTCGATACATTGAATGAATAAGAGAAGATCCACTCATTGAATTAATCCACGCTGATTGTTTCTT
>NW_025162972.1:0-1587 GCF_004010195.1 Chiloscyllium plagiosum
CTGTATAGAATGTGGCGCTGTATTAAATGTGGCACTGTATTGAATATGGCACTATATTGAATGTGGTGCTGTATAGAATGTGGCTCTGTATTGAATGTGGCGCTGTATAGAATGTGGCGCTGTATTAAATGTGGCGCTGTATTGTATAAGGCGCTGTATTGAATATGGCACTGTACTGAATGTGGTACTGTATTGAAAAGGTGCTGTATTGAATGTGGCGCTGCATTAAATGGGGCACTGTATTGAATATGGCACTATATTGAATGTGGTGCTGTATAGAATGTGGCTCTGTATTGAATGTGGCGCTGTATAGAATGTGGCGCTGTATTGAAAGTGGCTTTGTATTGAATACAGCACTGTATTGAACGTGGCACTGTATTGAACGTAGCACTGTATAGAACGTAGCACTCTATTGAATGTGGCACTGTATTGAATATGGCGCTGTATTGAACGTGGCTCTGTATTGAACGTAGCACTGTATTGAATGTTGCACTGTATTGAATATGGCGCTGTATTGAATATGGCGCTGTATTGAATGTGGTACTGTATTGAATGTGGTACTGTATTGAATGTGGCACTGTATTGAATATGGCGCAGTATTGAATGTGGCGCTGTATGGAACGTGGCACTGTATTGAACGTAGCACTGTATTGAACGTAGCACTCTATTGAATGTGGCACTGTATTTAATATGGCGCTGTATTGAACGTGGTTCTATATTGAACGTAGCACTGTATTGAATGTTGCACTGTATTGAATATGGCGCTGTATTGAATATAGCGCTGTATTGAATGTGGTACTGTATTGAATGTTGCACTGTATTGAATATGGCGCTGTATTGAATATAGCGCTGTATTGAATGTGGTACTGTATTGAATATGGCGCTGTATTGAATATAGCGCTGTATTGAATGTGGTACTGTATTGAATGTGGCGCTGTATTGAATAGTTGCACTGTATTAAATGTGGTGCTGTATTAAATAATTGCACTGTATTAGATATGGCACTGTATTGAATATGGCGCTGTATTGAATATGGCACTATATTGAATGTGGTATTGTATTGAATATGGCACTATATTGAATGTGGCTCTGTATTTAATGTGGCACTGTATTGAATATGGCACTGTATTGAATATGGCGCTGTTTTGAATGTGGTACTGTATTGAACGTGGCGCTGTATTGAATGTGGTACTGTATTGAATGTGCTGCTGTATTGTATATGGCGCTGTATTGAATGTGGTGCTGTATTAAATGTGGCACTGTATTGAATATGGCACTGTTTCGAATGTGGCGTTGTATTAAATGTGGTACTGTGTTAAATATGGCGCTGTATTGAATGTGGCGCGGTATTGAATATGCCGCTGTATTAAATGTGGCACTATATTGAATGTGTCATTGTATTGAATGTGGCACTATATTGAATACGGCGTTGTATTGAATGTGGTACTGTATTGAATATGGCACTATGTTGAATGTGACTCTGTATTTAATGTGGCACTGTATTGAAAATGGCACTGTATTGAATGTGGCGCAGTATTGAACGTGGTACTGTATTAAATATGGCACTGTATTGAATGTGGCGTTTTA
>NW_025162973.1:0-1587 GCF_004010195.1 Chiloscyllium plagiosum
AGTGCTGCTCTGCATCTTGTTCCTCGTGCTGCTTCTGATCTCGTTCCCAGTGCTGCTCCTGATCTTGTTCCCAGTGCTGCTCCTGAACCTGTTTCCAGTGCTGTTCCTGATCTAGGTCCCAGTGCGGTTCCTGATCTTGTTCCCAGTGCTCCTCCAGATCTTGTTTCCAGTGCTGCTCCTGATCATGCTCCCAGTGCTGTTCCTGATCTTGTTCCTAGTGCTAAACCTGATCCTATTTCCAGTGCTGCACCTGATTGTATTCCCAGTACTGGTCCGGTTCCTGTTCCCAGGGCTGCTCTGGATCTTGTTCCCAGTGCTGCTCTGCATCTTGTTCCTCATGCTGCTCCTGATCCTGTTTCCAGTGCTTCTCCTGATTGTATTCCCAGTGCTGCTCCTGATCTTGTTCCCTGTGCTTCTCCAGATCTTGTTCCCAGTGCTGCTCCTGAACCTGTTTCCAGTGCTGCTCCTGATCGAATTCCCAGTGCTGCTCCTGATCTTGTTCCCTGTGCTGCTCCTGAACCTGTTTCCAGTGCTGCTCCTGATCGAATTCCCAGTGCTGCTCCTGATCATCTGCTCCTGATCGAATTCCCAGTGCTGCTCCTGATCATGTTCCCAGTGCTGTTCCTGATCTTGCTCCCAGTGCTGCTCTGGATCTTGTTTCTCGTGCTGCTTCTGATCTTGTTCCCAGTGCTGCTCCTGATCTTGTTCCCTGTGCTGCTCCTGATTATGTTCCCAGTGCTGCTCCGTATCTTGTTCCCAGCACTGTTCCTGACCTTCTTCCCCGTGCTGATTCTGATCTTGTTCCCAGTGCTCCTCGAGATCTTAATCCTCATGCTGCTCCGGATCTTGTTCCCAGTGCTGCTCCTGATCTTTTTCCCACTGTTGTTCCCAGTGCTGCTTTTGATCTTGTTCCCAATGTTGTTCCGGATCTTGTTCCATGTGCTGCTCCTGATCTTGTTCCCAGTGCTGTTCCTGATCGTGTTCCCAGTGCTGCTCTGGATCTTGTTCCTAGTGCTGCTGCTGCTCATGTTTCCAGTGCTGCTTCTGATCATATTCCCAGTGCTACTCCGAATCTTGTTCCAATGCTGCTCCTGATCTTGTTCCTCATGCTGCTCCTGATCTTGTTTCCAGTGCTGTTCCTGATCTTGTTCCCAGTGCTGCTCCTGATCTTGTTTCCAGTGCTGTTCCTGATCGTATTATCAGTGCTGCTCCTGATCATGTTCCCAGTGCTGTTCCTGATCTTGTTCCTGGTGCTAAACCTGATCCTATTTCCAGTGCTGCACCTGATTGTATTCCCAGTACTGCTCCGGTTCCTGTTCCCAGGTCTGCTCTGGATCTTGTTCCCAGTGCTGCTCTGCATCTTGTTCCTCGTGCTATTCCTGATCCTGTTTCCAGTGCTTCTCCTGATTGTATTCCCAGTGCTGCTCCTGATCATATTCCCAGTGCTACTCCGAATCTTGCTCCCAGTGCTGTTCCTGATCTTGTTCCCAGTGCTGTTCCTGATCTTGTTCCCAGTGCTGCTCCTGATCTTGTTTCCAGTGCTGTTCCTGATCATATTATCAGTGCTGCTCCTGATCATGTTCCCAG
>NW_025162974.1:0-1587 GCF_004010195.1 Chiloscyllium plagiosum
TGTGTGAGAGATAGGGAATCCCAGAATGTCCCGTAGTGTGTGAGAGAGATAGGGAATCCCAGAGTTTGTTTGCGAGATAGGGAATCCCAGGGTGTCCCGGAGTGTGTGTGAGAGATAGCGAACCCAGAGTGTGTGTGAGAGATAGGGACTCACAGAATGTGTGAATGAGGGAATCCCAGAGTATCTGAGAGAGATGGAATCCCAGAGATTCCCAGAGAGTGTGTGAGAGGTAGGGAACCCCAGAGTGTGTGTGAGAGAGGGAATCCCAGAGAGTCCCAGAATGTGTGTGAGAGTTAGGGAATCCCAGAGTGTGTGTGAGAGATAGGAAATCCCAGAGAGTACCCGAGTGTGTATGAGAGATAGGGAATCCCAGAGAGTCCCCGAGTGTGCGTGAGAGATAGGGAATCCCAGAGTGTGTGTGATAGATAGGGAATCAAAGAGTGTGTGTGCGAGAATCCCAGAGAGTTCCCGAGTGTGTTTGAGAGATAGGGAATCCCAGAGTATGTGTGAGAGATAGGGAATCTCAGAGTGTCCCGGATTGTGTGTGACGGATAGGGAATCCCAGGGTGTGTGTGAGAGATAGGGACTCACAGAATGTGGGAATCCCCGAGTGCTTGTGAGAGATAGGGAATCCCAGAGTGCGTTTGAAAGATAGGGACTCCCAGAGTGTCCCTGTGTGTGTGTGAGAGATAGGCAATCCCAGAGTGTCCCGGAGTGTGTGTGAGAGAATCCCAGTGAGTCCCCGAGTGTGTGTGAGAGGTAGGGAATCCCAGAGAGACCCCGAGTGTGTGTGTGTGAGATAGGGAATCCCAGAGTGTCCCCGAGTGTGTTTGAGAGTTAGAGAATCCCAGAACGTCCCCGAATGTGTGTGAGAGAGTCCCAGTGAGTCCCCGAGTGTGTGTGAGTGATAGGGACTCCCAGAGAGTCTCCGCGTGTGTGTGCGAGATAGGGAATCGCAGAGAGTCCCCGAGTGTGTGTGAGAGAATCCCAGAGAGTCCCCGAGTGTGTGTGAGAGATAGGGAATCCCAGAGAGTCCCCGAGTGTGTGAGAGATCCGGAATCCCAGACAGTCCTCAAATGTGTATGAGAGATATGGAATCCCAGAGTTTGTTTGAGAGATAGGAAATCCCGGAGTGTGTGAGAGAGATAGGGAATCCCAGAGTACCCCGGAGTGCGTGTGAGTGATAGGGAATCCCAGAGTGTGTGTGAGAGATAGGGAATCCCAGGGTGTCCCAGAGTGTGTGTGAGAGATAGCGAATCCCAGAGTATGTGTGAGAGATAGGGACTCACAGAGTGAGTGAGTGAGGGAATCCCAGAGTATCTGAGAGAGATGGAATCTCAGAGATTCGCAGAGTGTGTGTGAGAGTGGGAATCCCAGAGTGTGTGTGAGACAGGTAATCCCAGAGAGTCCTAGAGTGTGTGTGAGAGATAGGGAATCCCAGAGAGTGTGTGAGTGATAGGGAATCCCAGAGAGTCCCCGAATATGTGTGAGAGATAGGGAATCCCAGAGTGTGTGTGAGAGATAGGGAATCCCAGAGTTTCCCCGAGTGTGTGAGAGAGACAGCGAATCCCAGACTGTCCTCGAATG
>NW_025162975.1:0-1587 GCF_004010195.1 Chiloscyllium plagiosum
ATCCTGCAAAATAATTTTTAAATGACTTACAAGAGATTCTGCGCTGTGAACAGGATTCGAACCTGCGTAGGGAGACCCCATCGGATTTCAAATCCAACGCCTTAACCTCTCGGCCATCACAGCTGCGGGAATTTGGTCAATTTTAATAGTAAACCAACTGAATTTATTTGTTGGGAGAACAAATTGTCAAGACCCAAAGATTTCGCCAACTCCTTTGCAGAGACCCAGACGAACGTTACCTTAGCAGATTGACAGGCTTTCACTGCAAACTAGATTCTGACACAGCTGAAGTTGTGGGAATGATTCTTCGTCGAATTATAGAGTCACGGATGTACACCACGAAGACAGGGTCATTGTCCCACTGCGTCCAATCGATTTTGACTCAATTGCTCATCATCTGCTGCCAAATTAGATGTGCTGTTGTGTTTTAATATTCATCGACATATGGTATTAGAAAAATTGATGCTAAGTCCATAAACGCCAGCTACATTCGTAAAAACAATATCATAATTAGAAAGAATGCAGAACCAATTTACAGGAATGGATCCAGCAACTAATCCGTATGTTCTGACATCAGGTAATGAACTTGTGAGCACAAGAGAGGAAGATTAACCGAAGATTTGGAACTTGAAATCGTCTTGACGGAATTATTTGCAAAGTTTTTGCGGTAGTTCTAGAGTCATCAAGTCCTTGAACAATACAACACGGAAATTGGCCCTTCTTTCCAACATGACTATGGTGGACAGTTACCCTAAATTAATAGGTCCCATTTGCCAACATTTGGCCCACATCCCTCTAAACCTTGTTTCTCATATATCCATCCAGATGCCATTAAATGTTACAGTTGTACCAGTCTCCAACAATTTCTCTGGCAGCTCATTCTGGACGCGTCTGAAAAAGTTGACCCTGACGCCCCTTTTAATTCCTTACCCATTAATTTTAAACCGATGTTTTCTAAATTTTGACTTCCTCACCAGCCGAAAAACACCTTGACGAGTCAACCTATCCATGTCCCTCATGATTAATAAATAGCAACGATTTGACTTTATCATACTTGTCAGGAGGGAAATGTGTGGAGATTATTTATCGAAGGTTTGAAGTAGAAAGTCTAATGTACAGATGTTTAGAAATGCATCTTGGAGAAGTTTTTAACAAGTCATTGAAGTCTAGTAGCAGTTGTAGAAGTCTGTTGTGAAAGCTGCAGAAGGCTTTCAGGGCACGAGAACGAAGCATTATTTCCAATGTATGGTGGCTCAGTTCGACCGCACTTGGACTACAGTATGAGGAATTACAATCCTCAATTTAGGAAAGATACTAATGCCATATGAGGAATACCACGAATGGTGATTAGCCTTGATATCATGGATGAACGTTAGTTCTCTGAATTGAAATTTATTTAACAGTTTCAAAACAAGAGAGGTAATCTCATTGAGAGTTGCAAAATATTTGAAGAGATAAACAGGGTGGTGCAATTAAATTTTGTTCCCTCATTGGTGAATCTAGAAGCAGGAGAGGACAATTTTAAAATGAAGCACTGTGATTTATGACTAGGATGAGAACTATTGATTTTAGCCTTAGCCTTGAGGA
>NW_025162976.1:0-1587 GCF_004010195.1 Chiloscyllium plagiosum
ATCCTGCTTCTGCCTAGATACCACAGTTGTAGAAAGCGACTCGGCGGTGTCGCTGTAGTCTCGAACTAATAACAGAAAATATTCAGTTTGTGCGTGCATTTGCCACTTCAAAGTCATCACAAGATCACAATATTTCGCAAATGACCGTACTCTTTGTTTAAAATAGTGCCGAATGAAAATCATTCGAAATTCACGAGATATGCTCCAACGAGGTCGATTCCTGAAGGGAATAGACAAATGCCATTACTTTCCAGGTGACTCAGCCGCACAAGATTCGCTTCAAATTAAGTTCGTTGACGGGTGTCTATCTTGAATGAGTACTCAGGCAGTTTTGTTTTTTGAGCGAGAATGATTCTCTGGCCCATTATTGTTGCCTCTCTCCTTTCTCATCAGAGGACACCCATCACTCCTGAAACTGTTCCACCTACGTTATCTTCCTCTTTTGTCCCTAGGCGGTGGGGGGCATAGTGCACAGGACAATATGGCACAATATGCCTGAGATGTTATGACTTGACGCCCAAGCCCTCTAATTTCATGTCCAGGCCATCCCCCCCATCTGCTCAACAAATCCTTGACCAGGATAGTGCACAGTTTTCCCGAAGTTCTTATCAATTGGAGGATTCCTAAACAAAATGATCATGTTACTTCCCCACGATTTTCATCCTTCAACTCTACCTGAACAGCTTATCGCAGAAGTGAATATACGAATGATTTGAATCTGTAATCCCCAAATAGCATCGCAACAACGTACTAACTCAAGGTGCAGAAGGAAGTTAAATTTAAAGGATTCCTTGAAAATGCAATCGAGTGTTTAAACAATGACTTTCAACATTAGGCGGATGTTCCTAGAAAATGCCCAATGAATTCTGACAATGTCTGCTTTTGTTAAGATTCTATTGAAATTAGGTAAGCTGATAGAAAACGGCATACGGAAAGACTGATTGATAATCAAGTTAAGAAAAAAACTTGCACAAGATTATCTGGACTGCATTTGATTTCTAAATTTCGGTCACATCACTTCAGGCATTCTGCATTCTCCTCATGATTCTGAATCTGAATAAAAGTCGTGCAACTCTTCTGGTTTGATACAAACCATGTCTGCCTTGACAAATCAAGTGCACTTTTAAAAGCTTCTTAACGTTTAAAAGTGTGTCTATCTTTTCTACACATCGGGTTCGTGGAGACCGACGCTCCACTATCCATTGCTTGATTCAATTCCATTATATTTCCTGTAACACTGCTGTTACTTGCTTTCTGTCCAACGGACCCGCCCTTTAACGGACCCCTTCACCAAGGGGAACATGTGTTTTGGTCTTCGCTTGCTTTGTTTCTCATGTTTTGATACCTTTTTTACGCTTTATACATCCCCCCCGAATCCTTCCTGCTCCAAGGAAAGAAAACTCGTCTCCCAATTTATATACATAAATACACCTCTTCAAACTAGAAAATATTATGGTTAATATTTTCTGAACCCTTTCAGTTACAATTTGATCGTTTCAAAAGCTTCTAGACCTGTAATTTTGGTCTTATCATTTTTTTTTGCAACATTGCAGAAGACATTGTTTTTACTCTTTCACACAGACAATT
>NW_025162977.1:0-1587 GCF_004010195.1 Chiloscyllium plagiosum
TCATATATTGATAAATTAAAAAATCTTGAACATCTTTGACAAATTCTTCACCATCCAAAACGTTAACACTTTGATAGACCCAGTCAATGTTTGCAAAATTATAAGTCCCCTTTTTTACAAGCTTGTGCTTACATATGTCTGAGAGATCTCGCTACATATTTGTTTATTAACTTCTTTCTTACTGTTGAGGAGCATATTGTACAATCCTATCAAAGCGATATGTCCTTTCTCACTTTTAATTTCAACCTGTACATTTTCACTGATGATGCTTTTTTTTCAGAAATGAGAAAATCATAAAATATCTTTATTGTTATTTCAGTTCTTATATTTTATTTCTACACATATATTTTAAATGGGCAGTCCTTGAAAGGAAAGGCTGCGGGATGTCAGGCTGTTTTCCTTGTTAAGAAGAAGGATCAGAAGTGACTTAAATGAGACATATAAGATAATCAGAGGGTTGGATAGGGTGGTGAGTAAGCCAATTTCCTTCGATGGTGAGGGTGATATCGGAGGAATGTCAAAAGAAATTTCTTTACACAGAGAGTAGTAGGTGCATGGAGCACACTGCCTGCCAAAGTAGTACACTCGCCAACTTTGAGGGCATGTAATGGTCATTGAACAGACACATGGACGGAAATGGAATAGTATAGATGAGATGGGCTTCATATTTAATTCACAAATTGGAGCAAGACGAAAGCTGAAGGGCCTGTGCTCCTCTGTAATGTTCTATGTCCTATTTTCACTGGACAACGTTTCAGAAATAGATCTCCTAGTTACAGCAATAATTTGTTCCTTAACCAAGGACGCCAGCCCCCACCACATGTCTCTTTTTATATTCTTTCTTTAGCACCTAAAACATAAGACATTGAATTGCCACTCGAGAACATCTTTCAGGCAAGTTTCTGTAATAGCTATGATGTCCCAATCCCATGTTGCTAACCACGAGATACGTTAACCGCTTTTCCTGTAAGCATTGAAGTAAATGTAATTTATTTCTAAAGAATTACAATATAGTCTGACTCACTCGTGTTTCTTTTCTGATGAATGCGTTGTCTTCACATTCAGAGCCTTCTCCATCCATTCTACCATTTACATTGCAACTTAGAATACCCTCATTTCCTTCTCAATCAATATTAAGTATCCCTTTTCAGAGTGAATAATTCTCCCTGCTTAGATATTGGTCGGTTCACAGTTTAGATTAGATTAATCGTTTTTGAAGAGGTCTTTGCTATTCTGAAAGGCATTCCAAGTTCCAAAAAAACTGAATCCCAGAAAAACATACCAGCTCTTGAGCCTTTGAATTTTATACTTTAACCTTCTTTTTTTTTCCTTCCGCCGATAGTGTTTGGCATTGGGAATAATGCAGAAATTAATGCATTTCAGATTTTATTTTTTAATTTCCGAGTGAACTCTTAAATTCACTCTTTACTGCTTTAACCTTTCCCCTAAAAATGTAATTCATGTCAATATTTACCATATTTTCTGGTCTCTGAATTTCACACATACCAATATGCCTGAAACGTTTAGAGATGTTGTTAATTCTCGCTCTGTGATAGCAGCACATCATCCAAAATTTTGATGCACTGC
>NW_025162978.1:0-1587 GCF_004010195.1 Chiloscyllium plagiosum
TCTGGGACTCCAGTGAATCTCTCTGTCCTGGCATTTAACGGAGTAAATATTATAGAAATATCCGTTGTGATCCTGACAGACAACTTTTCAGGAAGTCCCCCTGAGGGAAAATGTGGATATAGGGTATCTCTTGGATTTTCCCATCTGTTGGAAGGGTTTCTCCATCAAGACCCTCTGATTCAGAGTCCAGAAGCCGGGATGTGTGGAAGGACAGGACTGTGTGAGCTACTGTACACCACATCTGACTGTGTCAGTCACAAAAATAAATCTCCTGGTTTGAGTCCTGTCATGGTGAGTGAGGATCAGTAATAGACGTCTGATTCCCTGTCTGGGAGAAAATCTTCCTGCTTTGCAAGATCAACATTTTAAATTGAATATTCCCATGTATCAGAACTGCCTCCAGAGTCAGCAATGAACAAGAGACCCTAATTTACACCCAGACATCAATGAGACCCAGAAAGAGTCCTTGCTGTTTCAGTAGCGCAATCACAGTGCCACAGTCAAGCAAATGAGGGGATTGTTTCTCCAAAAAACACTTCAACCACACGGACAGAACGATACCATTTAGTTCCAGGAGTCTGACCACAGCTTAATAACATTCTTTGTTCTGCTTAAAAGTTACATCAAATGCAAAACATTAACTCTGCTTCTCTCTCTCTACAGCTGCGGCCAGTCTGTTTCAAATTTCCGGCAGCCACAGCATTTGTGTTCATTTTAGTAACATCATCATTAACTTTTCAGAACTCACCCAGTTTCTGCAACATCTTTTGATCCACTTAGTATCGCAAACATTGCGAATTATTCTCTGGAATGTAGTCAGTGATTCCGTTCTTGAGGTGGAAATGAACACAGATTCCCAAGTGTTTGAGTGAAGTCATTTCTCCTTATCTCGGTCACTCAGGCTGCTCTCCAGTTCTGAGACTGTGACCCATTGTAGATTCCTATCAGCAGAGACAGCTGCCAACATCAATCCTGCCAATCTCTTTGGTAATAATATCCAGTTCAATGAAAACACTTCTTATTCACATGCAGTACTCACCCACTTAGTCCCACTTTGTAAACAACCTCCAGTGCTAGGAATGAGTCAGTACCCTTCTGTTACAAACACTGATGGCAGCGTGTGCTTCCTTCAGGGAAGAAAATAAATTTGCACCCATCTGGGTCCATCTGTCTGCCTGAGGTTCCACTAAGTGCATTGATGGAAATCACATTGGAAAACCAAACCCCTTTCCAGGTGTTTACATCACTTCGTGCAGAATTTAGAAACAAAGGAAATCTGCATTATCGGGAGCATAATCTTATTAGTGACAGTCTGTTGCACACAGCAACATGATCCTCTCACAAACACAAGCCATTGTTTTATGTTGAAATTGAAATATTACGCCAAAAAGGTCATGTAAACAATCTGCTGCTTGTCACTTTAATAAATGAACTTGCTGATAAGATAATGCTCAAAGTGTTATAAAGTTGAAGGTGTGTACTGTATCTTTAAGAGGGAAAGAACAATCTTCTGAATTGAGAGCTTACAACTACCTGTGTACCGTATATGACCAACCAGCAAGCCAAAGTGTACTGGGAAAGCAAACA